>NW_027185395.1:1628926-1673926 GCF_022577435.1 Embiotoca jacksoni
GGACGTCTCATCGGGTCATAAACGTCAGACGCCTCACGAGCTTCGTGGAAGTATGTCGTCATCATAACATCGGTAACATGTTCGTTTTTCAGCTGAAATAATTGAACCGTTTGGCCTCGACTCAAATCAGACACTGAAAAGGGGAAAATGAACAGTCGGGTTTATTAACAGTAAAATCTGCAGTCTGAAGTACTTTCACGCCCACTTAGTCTCCGTGAATCGATATAAACTGAGCTGGTTCAAACACAACAACCTGAGTTTAGCATTTTAAAAGAAGAGGAACATGACGGGCTCCTATGAAGCTTCACACACGATCAAAACTGAGAAGTTGGTGAGCAGCAGCGTGGTGGCACGTCGGGTTAGAAAATGTTGTCAAGCGATGGATGTTTGTGTGTCGGCTGGTCGTCCTCCGTGAAATAACGTTTCAACTACAAGGTTCAAAGTGCTTCACATAAAACCATGAAAGCATCAAAACATGCAGCAAAAGAAAAGGAAATTTAAGAACAGTTATTAAAACATTAAGCAAGAAATCCGTAAATCTGGTTGAGTGAACGACAGCAAACAGAAAAGTCTTCAGTCTTGATTCAAAGGATCTGAGAGTCTCAGCAGACCTGCAGCTTTCTGGGACTTTGTTCCAGATATGTGGAACATAGAAACTGAACGCTGCTTCTCCATGTTTAGTTGTGACTGTGAACAGAAAGGAGAGCAGCAGACGACCTGAGGGGTCGGGATGGTTCATAAAGGAGCAGCAGATCACAAATAAACCGTTCAGAGCTTTATAGACCAGCAGCAGGATGTTGAAGTGGATTCTGTGTTGGACAGGAAGCTGGTGTAAAGACCTCAGAACTGGAGGGATGTGGTCCAGTTTCTTCTTCAGCGAGGACTCGAGCTGCAGCTGACGGGACGATGAAGGTTTAAAGCCAACGTGCCCTGAATCTTCTTGAAGACGTTTGCCACCAGAGGGCGCTCTCCTCTCCGTTCTTCAATACCGACATCAGCTGGTTGCTTTCAGCTTGCAGCCACTGTTGATTTCAAACACCTGACGGCATGTTTCCCTCACAGATGTTTCGTTTCCGTTTGAAATCATTTTGAGCCTCTAATACTTGGACTCCTTTTCTGTCCTACTTGCTGTTTAGTTTTTTCTGCTCCAGGACGAAACGTCATCACGTTTGTGAGAAGAACATCTGGCGGATGTCAATACGTCAACAAAATGCAGGACGTGTTCTTTAAGTAGCAGAAGGAGGACACCGTCAGGTGGAGGGTTACAGACTGATCTCAGAGCAGCGAGTCGCTACGACTCGTTAAAAAGTTTCACAGGTTGCTGGTTTGAAGCCCACCTGCTGCTAGTTCATGTGGGAGGGTGGTAGCTTGACCTTTGACCCCTGACCCCCCCCCGTACTGTCCGTGTCCTGTGTTGCCGTAGTAAGGTGCCTTTTACGCCGCCGAGCTGGAACTACTGACCTGGTGCTTGGTGTAAATGTTGTTTTGGGCTGCTGACATCTGACCTGACGTGTTCCCGCCGCGGTCCATCGACGCCTCGTTTAAATCCAGAACAGAAAAAAAGATCCAGACTCGTGTTCGCTGTGAACGAGCGTCCAGCTCTTTAAACCACGACGCTGCTGACAGAAATCTAAACTTGTTCTTTTCTTGAAGGTGGCGCCGTCGGTTCTGAAGTGTAAAATCCTCCTGATACTACAACCGCTAGCTCATGTAGGCTCTTAATACTGCAGGTAAATCAATATGTTTCTAATCACTTTCATTCTGCTGATGTAGCACAAATGCAGCATTTATTAGTTGTTCGGTAGCTCGCTCAGTAGCTCGTTAGCGCCGCGGCTAACTTGTGAAACGCTGCCTTTGAGGAGGCTCGTTTCTACAGAGGAACGTCGCCCTCTTGTGGTTTTTACAACCTCAGGTTGAGTTGTGATGTGTTTACTGTCATTTTCAGAAACGGTGGAGGCTATGGAAGTTCTTTCTTTTTCTTTTTTTTTCTTGTTCGATTTGTAAATTGATATAAAGTCATTTTTAGATTTTCATAATTTAACAGGTGTGAGGAAAATGTTGAAGTCTCCCTCTGTTGTTATGTCTTTGCATTTCCTGCATTACGTCACCCGCTTGCTTCTGCGGCCTCTAGACGCCCTCCGTTTTGCTGTTGCCTAGCAACGGTGTTTCACGCCAAACGCACTCTGCACACGGGTTTCATTTCATCCTCTCGTGATGTTCGTGTCCGGTGACGCTGATCAGAACGAGCTTTGCTCTTTTAAAGACATTAAAAGTCATACGCTCAGATTCATACACCTCAGTCTTCACCATGGCAACCCATCGCCGTTGGTAACCACCACCAGTGTCTCCGTGAACTGTACAGTTGTTTATGGTCGGTTCATTCTTCTGCTTCCACTGTGTAATTCATACAGAAATGCACTTTATCAAACTTTCCACCGATTTGAAAGTGGATGAAAGTTTTTACTCCGTTCGACAAACTGTGAACTTTTAAATCTGCTGTGAGTCAGTCAGGAGAATCGTACAACACCTTCAGACGCCGTTTGATATTCGTAAGATGAAAGTTAATCATCCTGAAACGCAGACCGTCGCAGTCACGCGACTTTGTCGAGTCCAGTTTGTGCAGAAACGACGTAATTGTTGAGGTCCAGAAGGACGTGCTGATCTGTTCAGGGAGGAAGTTTCCTCCAACATCTTCTGATTTATCCTTTAACCATGTTGTTTTAGAAAGAGAGTGTGTCTGTGTGTGTGTGTGTGTGTGTGTGTGTGTGTGTGTGTGTAAGAGAGAGACACGTGTGTGTGCGTGTGTGTGTGTGTGTGTGTAAGAGAGAGACACGTGTGTGTGTAAGAGAGAGACACGTGTGTGTGTGTGTGTGTGTGTGTGTGTGTGTGTGTGTGTGTGTGTGTGTGTGTGTGTGTGTTGTACATTTAACAAAGGCTCTACAGCTTTCTTGCAGCTCTGGTGTTTTGTTGTAGCTATTGTTTGAATTTATTTATTTTTGTTTGTTTTTGTTTTTCTAATGCGTTCAAGAGCTCACAAACATCTGTCTCCACTGATCATGTTTTTTATGTATTATATATATATTTGAAGACATGTTATAAACGGTGCAACTACACACATGATGACAAGTCTTCCTTCAAAATAAAATACAATAATAAAACAAACAACTTGCTACTGGTGTGAGACGAGAGAAATGTTTGTGTGGTTTATTAATATAATAGTCAAGAAAGAAAGAAAAGAATAAAAGGAAACACGAAAGGAAAGAGGAGGAGCGTAAAGAATAAAAGGAAATATGAAAGGAAAGAGGAGGAGAGAAAAGAATAAAAGGAAACATGAAAGGAAAGGAGGAGTGTAAAGAATAAAAGGAAACATGAAAGGAAGGAGGAGGAGAGAAAAGAAAAGGAAACATGAAAGCAAAGAGGAGGAGAGAAAAGAATAAAAGGAAACATGAAAGGAAAGAGGAGGAGAGAAAAGAATAAAAGGAAACATGAAAGGAAAGGAGGAGGAGAGAAAAGAATAAAAGGAAACATGAAAGGAAGGAGGAGGAGAGAAAAGAAAAGGAAACATGAAAGCAAAGAGGAGGAGAGAAAAGAATAAAAGGAAACATGAAAGGAAAGAGGAGGAGAGAAAAGAATAAAAGGAAACATGAAAGGAAAGGAGGAGTGTAAAGAATAAAAGGAAACATGAAAGGAAGGAGGAGGAGAGAAAAGAAAAGGAAACATGAAAGCAAAGAGGAGGAGAGAAAAGAATAAAAGGAAACATGAAAGGAAAGAGGAGGAGAGAAAAGAATAAAAGGAAACATGAAAGGAAAGAGGAGGAGAGAAAAAAATTAAAGGAAACATGAAAGGAAAGAGGAGGAGAGAAAAGAATAAAAGGAAACATGAAAGGAAAGAGGAGGAGAGAAAAGAATAAAAGGAAACATAAAAAGGAAAGAGGAGGAGAGAAAAGAATAAAAGGAAACATAAAAAGGAAAGAGGAGGAGAGAAAAGAATAAAAGGAAACATGAAAGGAAAGAGGAGGAGAGAAAAAAATTAAAGGAAACATGAAAGGAAAGAGGAGGAGAGAAAAGAATAAAAGGAAACATGAAAGGAAAGAGGAGGAGAGAAGAGAATAAAAGGAAACATGAAAGGAAAGAGGAGGAGAGAAAAGAATAAAAGGAAACATGAAAGGAAAGGAGGAGTGTAAAGAATAAAAGGAAACATGAAAGGAAGGAGGAGGAGAGAAAAGAAAAGGAAACATGAAAGCAAAGAGGAGGAGAGAAAAGAATAAAAGGAAACATGAAAGGAAAGAGGAGGAGAGAAAAGAATAAAAGGAAACATGAAAGGAAAGAGGAGGAGAGAAAAAAATTAAAGGAAACATGAAAGGAAAGAGGAGGAGAGAAAAGAATAAAAGGAAACATGAAAGGAAAGAGGAGGAGAGAAAAGAATAAAAGGAAACATAAAAAGGAAAGAGGAGGAGAGAAAAGAATAAAAGGAAACATAAAAAGGAAAGAGGAGGAGAGAAAAGAATAAAAGGAAACATGAAAGGAAAGAGGAGGAGAGAAAAAAATTAAAGGAAACATGAAAGGAAAGAGGAGGAGAGAAAAGAATAAAAGGAAACATGAAAGGAAAGAGGAGGAGAGAAGAGAATAAAAGGAAACATGAAAGGAAAGAGGAGGAGAGAAAAGAATAAAAGGAAACATGAAAGGAAAGAGGAGGAGAGAAGAGAATAAAAGGAAACATGAAAGGAAAGAGGAGGAGAGAAAAGAATAAAAGGAAACATGAAAGGAAAGAGGAGGAGAGAAGAGAATAAAAGGAAACATGAAAGGAAAGAGGAGGAGAGAAAAGAATAAAAGGAAACATAAAAAGGAAAGAGGAGGAGAGAAAAGAATAAAAGGAAACATAAAAAGGAAAGAGGAGGAGAGAAAAGAATAAAAGGAAACATGAAAGGAAAGAGGAGGAGAGAAAAGAATAAAAGGAAACATAAAAAGGAAAGAGGAGGAGAGAAAAGAATAAAAGGAAACATAAAAAGGAAAGAGGAGGAGAGAAAAGAATAAAAGGAAACATGAAAGGAAAGAGGAGGAGAGAAAAGAATAAAAGGAAACATGAAAGGAAAGAGGAGGAGAGAAGAGAATAAAAGGAAACATGAAAGGAAAGAGGAGGAGAGAAAAGAATAAAAGGAAACATGAAAGGAAAGAGGAGGAGAGAAAAGAATAAAAGGAAACATGAAAGGAAAGAGGAGGAGAGAAGAGAATAAAAGGAAACATGAAAGGAAAGAGGAGGAGAGAAAAGAATAAAAGGAAACATAAAAAGGAAAGAGGAGGAGAGAAAAGAATAAAAGGAAACATAAAAAGGAAAGAGGAGGAGAGAAAAGAATAAAAGGAAACATGAAAGGAAAGAGGAGGAGAGAAAAGAATAAAAGGAAACATAAAAAGGAAAGAGGAGGAGAGAAAAGAATAAAAGGAAACATGAAAGGAAAGAGGAGGAGAGAAAAAAATTAAAGGAAACATGAAAGGAAAGAGGAGGAGAGAAAAGAATAAAAGGAAACATGAAAGGAAAGAGGAGGAGAGAAGAGAATAAAAGGAAACATGAAAGGAAAGAGGAGGAGAGAAAAGAATAAAAGGAAACATGAAAGGAAAGAGGAGGAGAGAAGAGAATAAAAGGAAACATGAAAGGAAAGAGGAGGAGAGAAAAGAATAAAAGGAAACATGAAAGGAAAGAAGAGGAGAGAAAAGAATAAAAGGAAACATGAAAGGAAAGAGGAGGAGAGAAAAGAAAAGGAAACATGAAAGGAAAGAGGAGGAGAGAAAAGAATAAAAGGAAACATGAAAGGAAAGAGGAGGAGAGAAGAGAATAAAAGGAAACATGAAAGGAAAGAGGAGGAGAGAAAAGAATAAAAGGAAACATGAAAGGAAAGAGGAGGAGAGAAAAGAATAAAAGGAAACATGAAAGGAAAGAGGAGGAGCGTAAAGAATAAAAGGAAACATAAAAAGGAAAGAGGAGGAGAGAAAAGAATAAAAGGAAACATAAAAAGGAAAGAGGAGAGAAAAGAATAAAAGGAAACATGAAAGGAAAGAGGAGGAGAGAAAAGAATAAAAGGAAACATGAAAGGAAAGAGGAGGAGAGAAAAGAATAAAAGGAAACATAAAAAGGAAAGAGGAGGAGAGAAAAGAATAAAAGGAAACATGAAAGGAAAGAGGAGGAGAGAAAAGAATTAAAGGAAACATGAAAGGAAAGAGGAGGAGAGAAAAGAATAAAGGGAAACATAAAAAGGAAAGAGGAGGAGAGAAAAGAATAAAAGGAAACATAAAAAGGAAAGAGGAGGAGAGAAAAGAATAAAAGGAAACATGAAAGGAAAGAGGAGGAGAGAAAAAAATTAAAGGAAACATGAAAGGAAAGAGGAGGAGAGAAAAGAATAAAAGGAAACATGAAAGGAAAGAGGAGGAGAGAAAAGAATAAAAGGAAACATGAAAGGAAAGAGGAGGAGAGAAGAGAATAAAAGGAAACATGAAAGGAAAGAGGAGGAGAGAAGAGAATAAAAGGAAACATGAAAGGAAAGAGGAGGAGAGAAAAGAATAAAAGGAAACATGAAAGGAAAGAGGAGGAGAGAAAAGAATAAAAGGAAACATGAAAGGAAAGAGGAGGAGAGAAAATAATAAAAGGAAACATGAAAGGAAAGAGGAGGAGAGAAGAGAATAAAAGGAAACATGAAAGGAAAGAGGAGGAGAGAAAAGAATAAAAGGAAACATGAAAGGAAAGAGGAGGAGAGAAAAGAATAAAAGGAAACATGAAAGGAAAGAGGAGGAGAGAAGAGAATAAAAGGAAACATGAAAGGAAAGAGGAGGAGAGAAAAGAATAAAAGGAAACATGAAAGGAAAGAGGAGGAGAGAAAAGAATAAAAGGAAACATGAAAGGAAAGAGGAGGAGACTCTTCAGGACCAGAACCAACTTGTTTTTGTTTCTTCCCTCATTTGCTCTTCATCTCATTCTTCTTTATTTCTTCATTCATCCCATAATTTTCTCACATTTTCCCTCCCCCTGCTCCCCCCCTCCTTCTTATCTTTTCCAATCTTCTGCCCCCCCTCCCCCAACACCCCTCCCACCGCCTTCTCCCCCATTTTTCCTCCTCTTCCAATCTTTTCCTCATTTTCCAGCTCCCTCCCCCACTCCCCTTCCTCCTCCCTTCTCTGCACCTTCCCATTCATTTCTATCTTGCTCTCCCCCTCCCTCCTCCCCTCACCTTTCCTCCCCCTCCCGCCCTCCATCTTTTTTTTCCCTAGCAGTCCCCTGCGGTGTTGCAATCACCTCTGCTGCTGTTGATTAAGCTGAGAGAGATTGGCTGTCCACGACCCAATAACCCCTGAGGGCCCCCCTCCTCCTCCCCTCCTCCCCCCTCCCCCCCCCTCCTCACTGCATCTGAGCCAGCAACAATCTTTTATTTCATTTTGTTCTCTTTTCTCTTCACCTCCTCTTTTTCTCCCGTCCAACTCCCTGACCCCCTCCCCCTCCACCTCTTCCCTTTTCCTTCCATCTTTCCCTCACCTCATCTCTCTTCATCTCATGTTGTCTTTATTTCTCTCCTCTCCACCGATTTATCTCCTCTTAGCTTCTGTCCTTGTATCATTTCATTCGTCCTCATTTGAACTTTCTCCTCTTTTTTTCTCATCTCCTTGTTTTCCTTCCTCCTTGAAATATTCTCCCTCTCTGTCTCCTCCTCCTCCTCCTCCTCCTCCTCCTCCTCCTCCTCTCCTTTTCTCTTCTCCTCTGAGCTTTTCAAACATTTGTCCACATCTGTTCATTTATTTTTTACTGTGCTGTACTTCTGATGATTTAATGCTTTTCCGCCACATGGTTACGACTGGACTGGACTCCCCCCCACCCCCTTCCCCTCCCCTTCATTGTGGCTGGTTGTCATAGTGACACAGTGTGAAACTTCAGTGATCTCATTTCATTACAACACACACTTGCCAGATCTTTTTATTGCCGACCGAACAGACGATCGTCTCGATCAACGACGGTGCGATTTTGCAGTTTTGCAAACTTTATCGACGAATCTCGTTGACCAATCAGAGGTCTGATCTTTCGCACTGTGGCCTAACAGCACGAAGGTTCTGGTTCTGAACTTCTTCTGGCGGTCTGTTCTGGGTTTTCATCCCTCCCTGTTTCTGCAGCATCCAAAGAGATGCATGTGAGGTTCACTGGTTCCTCGTCTGTTCCTGTCCAGGTTGTGTTCTGGATGCAGACGGAGGCGCTGCTGGACCGCGACAAACATCGCCACCTTTATCTCCTCTTCTACAACAATCCATTCCCTCTTCCATTTTCCTTTTGTTTCCTCCATCAGGTTTTTCTCCTTCAGTAACGGGCTGACGGGTATTCAGCCTGCTACATTCTTTACATCTTCAAATCTAGGTAGGTAGGTAGGTAGGTAGGTATATACTTTATTAATCCCCGAGGGGAAATTTTTTTATGGCAGTAAACGTTCAAACAGGCCATTTTAGATCAATCATGACTCCGTGTAACAATGAACATTCAGAGGCAGCAGCGATCCTCGTTGATAGACACCTGCTCAAACTAAATAAAGTGGTTCCACAGGGAAGAGGAACCGGTCCGATCACCACAAACATGAATATATCCAGACCTGTCAGAGCGGACTGTTGGCCTCGCTGGAGGTCTGCTCTCCAAATACCCTTCTGGTTCTGGAGGGGGGTGGCTGCTCGGCACGAAAGGTGTGTGTGTGGTGTGTGTGTGTGGTGTGTGTGTGTGTGTGTGTGTGTGTGTGTGTGTGTGTGTGTGTGTGTGTGTGTGTGTTGTGGTGACTGCAGGCAGCTCGTAATTGAAAAGCCAGGACGCCAGCGTGCGCAACCCCGTGACCTCCTATTGAGAGAACGACCATTGATTTCTACAGAGAAAGAGAGAGAGAGAGGGACGGAGTGAGGGATGAGATAAAGGAGAAATTCAAGAAAATAAACCAGGACAAGACGGAGGACGGAAGACGAGCGAAGGGGACAGAGAGACGTTGATAAGAACTGGAGAGAAGCAACTGAGGCAAACTGGAAAGATTGAGAAGGGAGGATGAGGACAAAGAAAGGAAGGAGACGTCAGACAGACAGAAGCAGTGAATGAAGGACAATTTTCCAGAGCAGAAAAACAGTGAAGCGAAAAACAGGGAAGGAAAAAACAAACATTCACAGAACATTATGAAGGAACGATTGAGCAAAGTTGGAACATTTTATCCACCAGCTGTTTGACGCACGTGATAACGCCTCTCGTTTTTCCAGTTTGACTTCAAATTTCTCCGTCGTCTCACTGTTACTATGAATAAATGCAGACAAAATGATGACGATGAAGACACTTTTTAGTGGATATAAAAGAGTTCGTAGCTTCAGGTCTGTAAAATGGTTCTGATCCAGAAGTGTCTTCAGCTGCAATACCAGCGAGTGCCACTAGAGGTCGGCTCCAAAAAGCCTCCGGCTCCATAGACTCCCATTCAACTTCTCTCATCAAATCCAAAGTGAATAAAATGTGTCCATCAGTTATCTCGGTGTTGTTAGCTAAAGTCACTCCTTCTTATTAGTTTTCTGGAGGTCCATCTGAAAATAATCCCTCATTCATTAGAAAAGAAGATTCAAGAAGACCTGTTTTTGGGGGGCGTGTCTGTTTGATTGACAGGCCTGTGGTGCAGTCAGGTTACAGCTATCGGTGGGCGGGACGTCGTATCGTCAGGTTTCCAATCAGATCGGTCAGATCCACCGCTGGCTCCTCCCCCAGCTCGTCCAAATATGGTCACTTCCTGCTCCAAACCGCTCCGAACTAGCAAAGATGGTGATGGACAGAATCTGAACTGGAGGATTCATAACGTTCACAAACCAACGATGACATCACTGCTGGTTGATGACATCACTGATGGTTGATGACATCACTGATGGTTGATGATTGATTTCCACTCATTTGTGGAGGTGGATGTTGGCTTGCTATCCATGGCTCCAGTACCATGCTACTCCACTAGCATCATACCGCTACTTAATAACTTGCAGTAAAAGGTCCTGGTTCTTCAGACTGGCTGTAAAGTAACACCAGTCCGGCTTTAGGTTGTTTATGCTCCTGCATATTTTATATGAATGCACTCAAATTCGTATGAGAGTAAAATGTGTTGAAATCACTGTAAGTGTTTCCCCTGCAGGCTGTTCCGTCACAACATTTTACAACAGTTTAAAGTGAGTCGTTCTTCAGTTTCCCACGCTTTGTCCTCCTTATCAGGCATCTGACCCACAGGTAATAGAAAGACAATGTCACCAGATTAACCGCTACAGAATGGACCACTGTTTCCCTGGCAACGGAGAAAGGAAGAGGAGCAAGGAGGATGGGATGGAGTGATTGAAAGGGGGGGGGGGGGAGGGGGGCCTGGGGGTTAAAGGGGAGAAGTGACGAGGTGGATTGATGAGAGGAGATGGATGGTGGAATGATTACATGGAGAGAAAACAGAGTGGAGAGAAGAATGACACGGAGAAGAAAAGGATGAAGCTGCAGGAGGTGTAGGAAGAGACAGCAGCCGTGATGGAGTCATTACAGACACCGAGAGGACAAATAGACGAGTGATGGAGTGGTTAAAAAGGAAGGGAGGGACAATGAGCGAATGAGCGGGAGGACAGACAAGACTCACAAAAGAAGATGTTGGATCAGACGAAACTTTAAACATCTCTGGAGGAAAATTAGTTTGCAACAACAAATTGAGACACATTAAATGAACACAGAAAAAACAAGCAGCCAGAAGATGCTGAACGATCGGACACAGGTGGACAACAACGACTGCTGTCTTTGAACAAAAAGTCCTCAATTATTAAAAGACAAAAGAGACGTGTGAGCGTCTTCCAAATCAACCGATATAACCGTTATTGTCAGGATTTCCACCGTCCCGGTGTCGTTCCCTCTGTTTCCCCGGTCACCTCGTCCCTCATGTCTCCTGTCTCTGCTTGTTTTGGTCTGTGATTCATGCAGTGCCCGCCTCCAGTCACTGAGCAGCTCCGGTGAGGATTACAGGGACACTCCCCCTCCGGACTCTGAGTTCCTGTCCCGAGCCCGGGAGGATCCGGTAGTGACTGTTGTTGGCTGTCTGCCCTCCCGGACTGGTCTCAGTGCTCACGTACGGTATCCTGGACCGGTCATCTGTTCTGTGTTTCTGACAATCGTTTATCAAGTCGTCTGCTGTGTGTGCTGCACTTTTTTATATTCTCAGCAATAAGTCAGACATGATGGGTGGTGGGCGTGGCCTCCGCCAGGGCTGTCCTTTGTCACCGGTCCTGTTTGTGACCTTCATGGAGAACGTCGGGTTCGGGGTTCTCAGGATTTTCTCTCTGCTGTTTGCAGATGATGTGGTCCTGTTGGCCTCTTCAGACTCCCAGCATGCACTGGGGCAGTTTGCAGCCAAGTGTGAAGCAGCGGGGACGAGAGTTAGTACTGTACCTCCAAATCTGAGGACATGGTGCTCTGCCGGAAACCAGTGGATGGATGGATGATGGATGGATGGATGGATGGATGGATGATGGATGGATGGATGGATGGATGATGGATGGATGGATGGATGATGGATGATGGATGATGGATGGATGGATGGATGGATGATGGATGGATGATGTATGGATGTATGGATGATGTATGGATGTATGGATGATGGATGGATGGATGGATGATGGATGGATGGATGGATGATGGATGATGGATGATGTATGATGGATGGATGGATGGATGGATGGATGGATGGATGGATGGATGGATGGATGGATGGATGGATGATGGATGGATGGATGGATGATGGATGGATGGATGGATGGATGGATGATGGATGGATGGATGATGGATGGATGATGTATGATGGATGGATGATGGATGGATGGATGATGGATGGATGATGTATGATGGATGGATGATGGATGGATGGATGGATGATGGATGGATGGATGATGGATGATGTATGATGGATGGATGGATGGATGGATGGATGGATGGATGGATGGATGATGGATGATGTATGATGGATGGATGGATGGATGGATGGATGGATGGATGGATGGATGGATGGATGATGGATGGATGGATGGATGATGGATGGATGATGGATGGATGATGTATGGATGGATGATGGATGGATGATGGATGGATGATGTATGGATGGATGGATGATGGATGGATGGATGGATGGATGGATGATGGATGGATGGATGATGGATGGATGGATGGATGGATGATGGATGGATGGATGGATGATGGATGATGTACTTAAGGAATCGTGTCAAACTTGAGCTTTTCTTTTTTGCTTTGCAAGCCAACGAGAAACAACAATATTCTCCCAAATGTTCAAGACTCTTCAGTAAAAACAGTTTTGAGATACTTAAATTGGGTGATTTTTTTATTTCAGGTGGAAATATCCAAAATATAAAATCGTTACGTGAACTTTTAAGTCACAAAAAAAGAACAGGAGAATCAGTTGTACATGGATAAGACCATTGTGATTTCTTTATTGATTTTTTTTCTTCTTTTATACATAGAGTGGAACAACATTAATTCTTCAAATACCTCCGTCATGTTTGATCATCGTTTTATTCCACACCACAAGTTTGCAGTCACTTATCTTTCTCTGTTCCAACCAAATGTCAAAAATAAAAAAAATGCATTGTTTGATTTTTGGATGACTGTATGACGAGTGGGAAATGAAATACAAAATAAAAAAATTAAAAAAAAAAACAGAAGAAAGGACCCAAAAAAAAGATAAAGGTAAGTAATCCTGAAAAGCCTGAAATATTGTTTTGGGGAGAAGTTTTGGCGGGAAATGGTGTGATTGGATAATTAGGTGAAATGTATTGGGAAGGAGCTGCTGTGCTTTATTTTCCACTGCAGTGCCCATATTCACCTGAAACGTCTCCTGATTGTGATTTCGTTAGTTGAACTGACATCATGGATCTGCCACTGTGACCTTTGACCCCTCACTGTTGATGCTGCTGATGTTGGAATCAAAACGTTTTTGTTTAGTTCTGTGGAACTTTGTTTACATATTCATAAGAAATACTGTTAAAGAGACATACACTGATTTTATATGAATTTTATCTTGTCATTAAATTTTTATCTTGTTGCAAGTTATCATCTTGTACACACAAGTCTTAATAAATGTGTGCTCAAGATAAAAAAATTCAGGACTTTGTGAGTTTCATATTTTTGAAAATTCCTGTTTGAGATTTTAGGAAACATTTATTGAAACTAATTTAGCAAATTTATATTTATATGCGCTAAATTTCACCAACATCCCCACAGAATACCTAATTATTGTATATTGGGGAAAAAAAGCCTTCCTGAATTCAGACTGTTATTTTGAGGAGTGATGCTTGTGTTGGTTTGCACTGATTTATGTTTTACCGTTTTTAATTTTTTTTTAAACAGAATTCAAGCTTGAAGTTCAGGTGTGCTGAGAAGCTGACGGAAGACACGTGAAACCAGAAGCGCTCTGCTTTGTTTCAACTAACACTGAAAGAAATTGAATACAGCCACAAAACACTGGCCTTTGGTCAGAATTATTGATCTTAAAATTTAAGAACTAATAGTTATGTTTAACACTTTTGACACTTTGAAATACTGAAATAACTTTAGTTCTAAATTTCATGGACTGAATTATTTGTTATTGAATTACAGAAGGTCGTGTGTGACGGGATTATTTGATTGATCTTGTCAGCAAAAATGTTCTTCTCTTTTGACTGGACACTGAAATAATGAACATCTTTCTGTCTTTATTTGGATCTTCAGTCCGTTTGATCTCCAAATCTTTTTGTTCAAAGACGGCGTTTGGACACTTTTCAATGACCTTTTTTTAAGGTTTGATTGGAGACCTCTGCACACAATGTCACGATTAAATCCAGACGTGTTCAGGATTTTCAAACTACATCAAGATGAGCCACCCAGCGGCTGCAGAGCGACTTTACTGTGAGCTCAGTCCGAACAGTACTTTACATTTAAGGCCATGTGAAGGCCGGGGTTGAAATTAGCTGACAAATTGACCCATAAACCATCAGTACCCTCAGGAGCCCTTCAGACGGTCGGCGCTAAAGCTCTGAAAATGACTTCAACGAAAGCAAGTCATCAGGTTTTACATCAGCAGGTCAAAGGTCATATGAGCTGCAACAAAAAAAAGTTCTGTGTGTTTAGGATACAGTGTTGGAAATGAATGAGGAGATGATAATAATTAATAATAAGAATCACAATGCATTACACAGCTAGCTAATCGTAATTATACTCATGCATAAAATCTGGGCTATAGAACTGCTGTATGGGTAATGTAAAGTGATGCTAGCATTACAACAACACAGGAAAAGAAGGACACCAAAATGAAATAAAAGAAATGCATTCAAATAAACTGAAAGGAAATTTACGGATGAAAATAACTGAAATTATTCTGGGCTGAAACAAGTAGATTCTGGCTTCACTCCAACAATGTTTCCAATTCCAAAAATATCCGTGAGAGGACAATTATCCATCTCCAAGAAGCAGAGACCAAAAAATAAGATTTGAAATAATGAATCCCTCAGTCCTCAGCAGATGGACCGAGAGACAGAAGAGGAATACATCAACAAGAAAGAGAGAATAGAAGAAGACAAGCATTTTTCATTTTTGGTTTTAGCGCACCTTTTTAACTATCACAAAAAAAAAATCACAACTTAAAAATGTATAAAGCTTTTTTCCCCACATTTGTTTCGTTTTAAAGTTACAGTTACCAAAAAAAGGAAGAAGAGCAAGTGAATAATTTATGACATACGCTATTATAACATCATCCTAACACTAGTGTCTATGAGGTATATCTGCAACAGTTTGGTAAAGAGAGCACGGTCTGCGCACAAAACTCACTCGTTTGTCTCCATGTTTTTACATCGTTTAAAGCTTTGCAACCATTTGAGAAGAGAGAGGAGGACAGAAGGGGAGCGAGCTGCGTTTCCACCAGCGACGGATCACTACTTTGGTTTATTGATGGTTAAAAGCTTCAGATCACAACATGCTCGTGTCCAGATATTGGGTCTCTTCGGCCTTTCGTATCCACCGAATGCAGAGGTTTGATTATTAACTCCGTTTCTAGTGTTCCACATTTTTCAACCAGATCAAATAGTGGAAACCCAGCTCAGAAGAGAGGAAGATAATACGAGGGGGCAGCAGGTAAAAGAGAAGAGTCCAACAGAACAGGAAGCCTTTGGTATTCGCTCTGGACTTCTTTGCGTTGATTGCATTGCAAAGCTCCAGAGAGCCGAGCGAGAACTCAGGCGCTGGAGCCGAGCGGCGGCGGCGGCAGCGCTGAGGTATTTCATTTTCACAGGAATAAGAAAGTTTATAGCACAACAGAGAGGTCTAGACTTCGCTTTGGTCCAAGCAAGGCACTCATCCAAGGTTATCTCATACTTTGCAACAAAAGCGCTCTCTACATCTTTGTTTTTTTTGAAGCCACCCGGTTTGGAAAAGCAAAGTGAGTTCGAAGAAGACTGAACACTCGACTGCACCATTCGGCTTCCCGGGTTGATTTTTAAGCCAAATGCTTGTAAGAAGGGAAGTAAAATGGCGCAGTTGGACGTGTAAAGACCTGATATCTGATCCGACTTGCAAGTGGCTGCTGTTAACGCTGACTTTGCTGTTTTACTGTCTGAATCAAAATGATGAGATGATGACATGTCTTCCAGGAGTTGTGATCGGTCCTCTGAAACCAACATCCTACACAACTCGAGTCTGCTTTGCTTTTCCAACCAGGTGTTTGTGATCAGTAGAAGGTCCATGGGGTATTTCTGGTTTTCATCCAGTTGGTGCGGTAGGACTCACGGAGCAGAACAAAGAAGCTCATCAACAACTTTGATTTGTTTTGTTTTGGGTTTTTTTGCATTTTGGGGCAAAGTCGATGTTTTGCACTGAAACAACAGCTGAAGATTGTTGAGGCAACACAGCTCATATCTGTCTTCACTACGATAGCTTGGCTCGTACAGTTTTAGTCTCCGTGTCAACTAAAGTAGCTCCTGATGGACTTTTCATCAGACTCGCTCTGTGGCTGCAGGGATGTCGGTATCGTTGGTCTCTCGTTTGGTCCGCCACTTCAGTCCAAACCGAAAAATCTAAAAACTATTGGGAGGCTTGCCGTCACATTTGGTCAGCATTTTTAAAGTCTCCACTGGATAAATCATCCCCTGATTTTTAATGTATCCGTCCTCGGGTCAAAATTTGTATTCATCCAGTACCGTGTTTTGTGATAATTAGCAAATATTTCATGCTAAATAATCAACCCGGTATCACGGCAACGTGTGAAAAAGACGCATCCAGCAAAATGTGAGATAGCTACACGTTTTATAAGCGTGAAACTCGCACGCACAGAAAGGTCATGTGATGAAGGGTCATGTGAAAGGACAAAAGGAAACTTCTCCGCAGTACAACGAGGTTCGTGTGCAGGTGACAACACTGGTCTTCAGGGTTTTTTGTTCCCTAAACCCCAAACATGTATTGTGTTGCTAATGGTTTCTTTTTCCAGTAAATCACATGGTTGAAAGCATGCAGATGCAGAAGTTTCATTTTTGTCCACGACAGGAAAACGTGTAACTGTCACGCCTAGACGTCACCAAGCGTAGCCATCTCACATTTTGCTGCAGCGGACGAGCTGAAACAATGGTTAACATTACCTGTAGCATTGTAGCACTGTCGCTAGGAGCATGTTAGCATGCTGGTATTAAAATTGAGCTAAAAGAACTGCCAGGCCCGGACCTGACCTCAGTGAGCTGGTCATGTGACATCCTTTATTTTAAATCCATTTTGTAACAATAGGAAGACGATTACTGTCGACACGTCCTCTCTCTGTTAGACTTTACAAACTTCGACAGTTGAAAAGTTCACGAGCAGTTCGTTAGTCTTCCTACCGCTCCAACAGCGTCGGAGCAACGTTGCGTCGTTGTGGTTGCTATGCAGCGCGAAGTTGGTACCAACCAGCCATCTCATTAAAAACAGCCCTGAAAGCTTGCAGTTGAACACCAGCACATTACACACCTCATCTTCTGTCTTGGTAACACAGGACAGAAGCTGTTCTCTGCTTTCAGTACCATAAACTGTGAGGCCACAAATCTCCAGCTTATTTCAGTGCAAAACATCGTTTTGTTTTATCGTTACATCTTGATTTAAAAGTCTTATTATGCTTCTCAGTGTCCAACAATCAAGTTCATTTGAAGCGTATTGTAGCCTGGAACATGTTGTTCTTCAGCAGTTATGTTCTCTACAAACATATCTAACTGCTGTTTGTTAAAATTACATCAAAGTTTGTGAATCCCTTCTTAATCTCCAATCTCTTAACATTTTGTTGTTTGACGTATTGCTGAATTAGAATTTAAAAGTTAGCCTTCTTCAACACTTGCCGCCCCAAAATGTACAGTCACATCAATCATTTCAAGATGAATATCTATAACACTGATTAAGCTCCATAAATTAATACATCTATAATCTACATGATGTTCTGCATCCAGCCTGGCGCTACAATACGTCTGCCCACTTACTCTTGTGGAGAACAGGAGGCAACACAGCAAAGAGAGAAGCAGGGAGGGAAAAGAGAGAAAGACAAAGTAGAATATGTGGCATAATAATCATTAAGAAGAGAAAGCACAAAAGCATGGAGCTGAGCGCAGACCGTACCGAAGAGGAAACAAATCTTTGGTTTCTTTGGTTTCATCAACACGATTAAAAGGACAAATGGAAAGTCAGTGAGGTAGCCTCTCTGGTTCTCACTATTGAAATAGAAAGTTTTTTTTGTCTTTTTACACACACAAAGTCAGTCTTGGAAGCAGCTAGCTTTAAGGGACTCCTCACTTTTCCTTCCTACCGAGTGAAACAAGTTGGTGTGTTTGCATCCACGCAGTCGTACGCTCTGCATGCAGGTACTTTACTGCCCTGGTGGATACGCTCCTATTTCACATCCAGTCCCAGAACGACACCGTGTCATCCTATATATCTTGTGGTAGTTTGTTTTCTTGTGATCACAAAGTAATTATTCCGTTTGATCAGCTCATGTTGAGATCTCAAAATACTTTTAGTTTAGCTCAAGAAACTATCCGGCTTTTGGTAAATTCTGGAGCCCACCCGACACCATGTCTTAGGGCTATGATCACGAAAAAAAAGGATCCTGGTTTGACTTTCATGGACTAAAAAGCATTTTGATTTGACAAATTTACAAATAATTTTGCCTTAAAGAAGAAATTGCTTTCAATAATAAACCGCGCAGAGCAATCTATCCTTCTGAAGCAGAAAATGGTGCTTTTGAAAACGTGTGATCGTTTTGTAACAATTTACAAAGACGTTAACCAGATGTGTATCGGAGCTGCGTGGACGTAAACACACCGTTTATTGGCCTCTCAAGGATTCCAGTTATCTTTGGTGAGTCATATCAACGTGTGGCCCTTACGTCACCTGATCAAGTGTCACTAGAACATCAGTCTGAAATTCATTGCTCGTTCAACAATGGTCAGCAGGACGCAAAAAAAAAAAATAATCAAAACAAAACAAAACAAGCAATAAATTAGCCTTCAAAATCCCAATGAGGAAAAAAAAAAACAGATGCAGTGCTCATCATTCGGTCGGCTATTATTTGTCATAATGAGATTGTTTTTCATTCTTGAAAAAGACAAATTATTACCAGGAAAAGACTAGATTGGCTAAAGAGTGAGAGCAAGTGTTGACATTCAGAAGTACGCAAGTCTAATCTGACATTCCTACATTGTTCTGTCATTAAGTCTAAACATTCATAACACAACATTTCATTTGCTTTTTAAAGTAAAGCTAACTAAGAATAAATTAACAGGCCTGGCATAAGCACTGCATCTTTGATGCAACTAACATTCTTAAATACTCATAAATATTCATCAAAAACAATTACACCTAATTAAATAACATTAAATTATTGTTAAGTACAAAACTAGTGTGTTCTAAAACACCTCATAAATAAATACAGCATCAAACAGAAAGAAAAGGAAACGTACATTGTAAACTTTGGCAAAGCTAATCATTATCAAGGGTAAAAGGGTTCAGAGGGAGATTTGGCAACAAAATTTGTTCGCTTAAATTAATTTACAATTAAAAATAAAACAAATTACATTAAATAAAAAATCACATATTGCAAAAACCTAGAAGGAAGTAAAAGTAGACATGTATTGGCAAATCATTTGTAAGTACTTAAAAACAAACAAGCAACGAAAACCTCTTTGGGACAGTTTTTGGTTTCATACCCTTCGTCTTCTTTTGGTTTGGCAGGTTTAGCCTGTTTTACATCCAGACAGAACTGCAAGTGGGAATGGAAAAATGGCCGCCACCCCCTGAGCCATAAGCCACGCCCCTCCGTTGGGCGTGGCCAGCAGGACGGGAGGGTCAGGTGGGCGGAGGATTTCTTTGGACGAGAAGCTTTACATACAGAAAGACAGAGAGAAAACTAAGGATAAAGCTATTTGACCGATATTTTAGCAGTTTCTCTCAGCAGGTGTTGACTTTTTTGGTTTTGTTTATTGTTGTTGTTTACATGGAGCAGCAGCGTAGTTCCTCCCCCCCAAAGAACAAGCTAACGTGGGTTTTCTTTGCTACGGACAGTTAGCGCGTCCAATCGCGCCTCCCTTTGAGAGGCTCCTCCTCCAGCATGGCGACGTGGGTCGTAACCAGCTGCCGTAACGACAGATTTGAGCAATCTCGACTTTTCCGCCCCAAACCAGCAGCGGTTTTATTGTTAGCTAAAATTCAACGAAACACACTTTGGTGCTCATCAGGATTAATAAATCCTGCACTTATAAATAACACTTTACTTTTTTTTTTTTTTTTTTTTAAATGTACTTGTGTTTTTTCAGTTTGGATTTTATTCGTAGAATAAATGATTAACGTCCAAATGTGGCCAAAACCAGCCTGAAGTCCAGCTGGTTCGGTCGGTTCCTTCTGGATTTGGGTTGGAAAGTAAAAAGTCCGACTTAAAAGTGAGTGATTGGGGGTATGGAAGAAAGAAAAGCTGCCAGTGTGCTACTGTTAGTACAGCAGAAAATCTTTGGTATGTTCTGTACGTTTGCAGTCGCATTAACACTGTCGCTCTCCACAGCGGGAAGTGTGCCGGACAACAGATCGTTTAACGTCAACGTGGAGCTGGAAGCTAAATGAAAGATGGAAGAATCACAAGCAAGTCAACGACTAGTTGATGTGTTTGTTTTGTTTTTCTTGATCCTGATTGGCTGAGCTCAAATGGATCCGACCGTGTGAATGTGAAACGGGGAATAAAAATCAAGCGTACCTGTTGTCGGGCACCTTCTGTCGCCGCTGGTGGAGGTTGTTGGAGGTAGACGTTGACTATGTGAAATGCTACGAGGGGAGAAGCTTTCCATTTTTTCTCTTCATGTGCAGCAGACGTTTGTGGTTTCGTGTCAAGTTTGTGGGCTTTGAAAGTATCTTGGAAGAAATATCTGTGCTAAATTTGTCAATTGGTAATAACGGAAAATTCGAAATGCTTCTCGAATGAAAGTGAAACGGCAGAGGAGCTTGATTACCCGACAAACTAAGCCAGAAAGTTTAGCACGGAACAAATAAAGAAGAATATTAAGCGGACATTATGAAACATGCTGGCTAACCAAAGAGGAGGTTTACCTTTTGGGGGAGGAGAACTGCTACTGGAGTTAACGGTGAATCTTTGGTTTGTTAGCTGATGAGGTTTCTGTTGTTCTTTTAACCGTTTTTTTTACTTTGAAAAACTGCATAGGCACACGTTAAAGACACTCTTCAACCGTGAGAGACACATTAATGTTCTGCCTTTTTCGGGGGTTGGAGGGAAGAAAAATGGTCGACGGCGTCCTCCGTTTGTCCCTTCCCTCCTTCCCGTGTGGTTTTTTTTTACCCTTTTAAGTCCCCAACTTGCTTCCCCTTAAAGATGGCCTGACGCAACATCAGGCAGAACAAAGCTACTTCTCCACTCCCGTGATGTCATCCTTCTTTCCATCCTCCCTCCGTCGTCCTCGACGTCGTCGCCACCACTCTTTTTTTTATTTTTTTTTATTTATTTTTTTTTGGTAATAATTCTCTTCCATCTTCAGTTCGTTTTTTTCTGTTTGTTGGAACAGTTAGGTGCAGAAAAAGGTTTTCTTTGGTTTCGATTTGTCAATAAATAGAAAAAGTCTCAAGTGTCCATTTGTATTTTAAATCGTTCTTAAAGCCTTTGGCTTGCCTCTAACCAGGCCGAGACTCGGCCGGGTTTCTACGGAGCAGGGGCTGCTGACTGTCGCCTTTCCTTTGGTTTGGTTTCTTTTTTTGGTTTGATAGCTTGAGTGAAAGATGACTGATGAGGTGACTGCGGATGATAAAGGCAGCTGAAACAGAGCTGGAGGTGGTTGAGGTCTTTGGGGCGTGTTGGTATTTACATGGTGTGTAGCAGCTGTACAGCGGGACAGTATTTAGTAAGCGGTGGATTCTTGGACACAAAGACAGTCCCAGAGACGGACAGAGAAATGTCTTGTGTGTCTCGGCCCGTCGGTCTGTCGGCCGCCCGTCTCTTGTACCAAGCATCCACCTCTCCTACACTGCAGCAAACAAATTCTGGTTTTGTTCTCAAAATCTGAAGTGTTGTGTTTATCAGAGGAACATCTGGACTGCAGCTGGTCGCTCCACCATCAACCAGGAAATGAAGCTCATTTCAAGTGGAAAGGAAATCTGCTCATTTTGATGAACTAACAGAATTTGATGTTTAACTTTTTTTTACTGAAGTTGAACTGTGTTATGATGATTTGTTTGCAGGAAGAAGACCTGTCCTTTGGTTCTCCAGCCCGCTGACCCTCTGGGAGAGACGGACTCGCCAGGCATCGTCTTTAGATTGTCCTCTTTAACTATTACAAAGGCCCTGATCCGCCTGGACAGTTCGTCCTCCGCGGGTTCAGTCGGTTTGCTGGTTCTGATGACGCGGTGGGACATTGTGATTTTGTATTTTGGGTGTTTGTGATGGCAGCTGAAGGCTTCCAGAAAGCATCTTCGTTTTTGTTTTTCGGCTGGAAAAATGTGACGAAGGCTCCTCGTTGGAAATAATTGAGGAATTCCAATGGACTTTTTCTGAATAATGTGTTGAGCATTGCTGTCTTTTTCTGGATGCTGTGGTTGTTGTGTATCTGAACAGATTTCATTTATATAAACCAGGTATTTCTCATTTGTTTCTGAAATGAATTGTATGATTTTATACCCATCGGAACAGGGAGAAGACAAACATGCAGTTTTTTTTTGTCTTTGTAAATGCAGGCTTCATTAAAGAGAGCTGTTACCGTGGAAAAGCTGCATGTTTTAGTTTGTGAAAAACAAATTACGCCTTTTAAATCTCAAACCGAACTTTAGTTCACCACCTTGTTGAACTTAGATTTGGGTGAATTCGTTACAAATTTCAGCTCTTGTCATCAAACAGCTCCAGTTTTCAGCAACGTAAACGCTATCTTATTTTTTATTTTTTTTGCCCATCGTGAACAAAGACCGCGTTAACTCAAAGATGCTTTGTGGAAAGCCCTCATGGATGAGTTACCATGGTAACACAAATGGTGGGTGGGTGAAGCCGTGGGTAAACTGGAGCTTAGCTTTGGTTTAGCTGACGGTGGTGGTCGGGGTGGGAGTTCTCGGAAATGTTTGGGAAACGACTTTAACTTTGTGTATTTGTTTGTCTGCAACAGTGTGAGGGTGAATACGTGTGTGTGTGTGTGTGTGTGTGTGTGTGTGTGTGTGTGTGTGTGTGTGTGTGTGTGTGTGTGTGTGTGTCGTACGTTACAGGGTGTGACGACGAGACGCCGAATGGATTCCAGCCACTGTTTAGAAAAAATGGCATCCTGAGTTTTCTAAGATGTGAAGCCCACTCGGCTCGGCAGAGAGCCCCGGTTCTATTGCAAAGAAAATGTGCTTCAAGATTGTGCTCACATACATTGTACATATTCATATATAATCCACTGATACTCCGCTGGACGCTTCGTATGCTGAGAGTTTGTAGGTCTACGTGTCGGCTCAAATTATGAGGACGTTTTATGTGCCTTGGTGCACGTTTGTGTGTGTGTATGTTTGTGTGTGTGTGTGTTTGTGTGTGTGTGTGTGTTTGTGTGTGTGTTTGTGTGTGTTTGTGTGTGTGTGTTTGTGTGTGTGTTTGTGTGTGTTTGTGTGTGTGTTTGTGTGTGTTTGTGTGTGTGTGTTTGTGTGTGTGTTTGTGTGTGTGTGTGTGTGTGTGTTTGTGTGTGTGTGTGTGTGTGTGTGTGTTTGTGTGTGTGTGTGTGTGTGTGTGTGTGTGTGTGTGTGTGTGTGTGTGTGTGTGTGTGTGTGTGTGTGTGTGTGTTTGTGCTTGCATATTTTGCCATTTCCTAACTTAAAGAATCTTCACTGCTCCCTTTTTTTGGTCAAATTGAAGAATCTCCTCCAAAAAGTGATGGAAATCTCGTCATTTTGTAAAAGATAGCGGGTTATGTTTCGTCATTATGTAATAAAATATATAATCCATCTATGATATTGAGCGTATGTTTCCTTTTTAAAGTGGATACAGAACATTTTGGAAGAAAAATCCTCAATTATGATCTGAAAGACTTTGTATTTTTGGTTGAAAACGGAGACTGCGCGGCCGTATTTGTCATCCAGCAACTAATGAACAGATAAATATAAATTTGTCATTAACAGATTGAACCCTCAACTTTCTGACTCAGATAAATAATTATTGTATTTTTTATGAAATAACTTTAACATAATACTCAGCACCTTGGCCAAAACTGGGATTGAGATTATTCAAATCAAGAATAAAGTTCGATGCTCAATCATCGGACCTTTGCATGCACCTTTGTGCAAAGATAAAGCTAAAAAATATTGTCTTTGGTTTAGCTAAAATAAAAATCGATTGAAGTTCCCCCGAACTTTGTTTGTCTCAAACTGTGCCAGCCGTCTACATTCTGCTGTGCAGCCTCTCAAACTAAACTTCTGAACGAGAACTCGATCGTCTTTGGACATTTGAGAGTCAAAATACCACAAAATTTCCACAGAAAATGTTCTAATCCCAGAGCTTCAATCACTTCCTGTACTCATAAAGCTTTCCTCGGTTTCCTGTTTGGTTGGTTCCTAGCTTATATTGCATAATAGAAAACTTACATCGCCTTCTAGTCTTTGGTATTTGGGCTAGCGTGTCAACTTAGTGTCCTAAAGGAGACATCTGCAGTGAACGGTTGTTTTTCTCAGTGAGGTTTGTGTGTTTTAAAGATGAGTTCACCCTTCGGCTTCTTTGTGGACGGACGATGAGTTTGCAGAAGGCGGTTTGGCTACAACAAGTGGTGGCAGTGAGCAGCCCCTCTCTCAGGTCGTCACCTCGACGAACGCAAAGCAGACAATCAAATAAAAAGAATGTAAAAAGTTGGGTTCTCCGACGGAACCTCGACCCGTTCCCTCGACCCCGTCGTCCCTCCCCGTGCCTCCCTCGCCCCCCTCCACCCGCACCACCCCGAGACTCCTCCCCGTAGTCCCCCCCCCCCCCCCCCCCCCTCGCCATCTATTATCACGCTTTGGTACAAGTGCTGGACGCCGAAGATTGGGCGCCGGGGCTGCCTCCGTCGTCTGTCCATTTGTCCAGGCTGCGGCGGCGGGCGTTCATGAAGAAGTTGCTGACGGTGGTGAGTTCGAGGCCGAGCTGCTGCGAGATGGTGAGCTGCATCTCCTTGGACGGCCGCTTGTTCTCCTTGAAGATGGCCAGCAGGGTGCGCCGCTGCAGGTCGGTGAAGACCAGCCGCGACTTCTTTGGCGTGTTGTTGCGGTCCTTCGCTGTGTCCTGTTCCTTCCGTTTGCACGCTGCGAAGGAGGAATGGAAGAACACGAGGGAAGGACAGGAAAATATGAGTTAGTGTTTGTATTTGAACAAGTTAAATATTGGAGGAGGATTTCGCAGCATCTCTGACATGAAACACAAACAGAAGGTCTTGTTGACAGACCTTTATGTACCTGCTGTCTGTCTCAGTACTCAACTTCGTTACGACATTTCAGCCGCTGATATTTCACACTTTGGTAACTTTCACCTCAAACCTGTTTGGTTAAAAAGCTAAAACTCTTTAATTCATCAGAAAGTGAAGAAAACGGTGACGACTGAAAAGCACAAACGACAGAGAACATAAATGAAGCCTCGTCGGTTTGTAAAAAGTCAACCTGTGAAAAACATGGTGTCATGATTCAGTCTGGATTCATGAGGCGTCTTCTGCTTCCATGACGAGGAGAAGTTGAGGAGGTGAAACTCTCCAAATAATCGTTTTCCTAATTGTCCATCTGGCTCCAACCAATAACACCTGAATCCTGCTCTGATCGCAGGAAATCCCTCCGAGTGTAATAACATCTGAAGCTCGCCGCTCTGTTCGGCAGCGTACATGTTTGCACTCACGTTCCCACGTGAACAATATCGGATGACAGATGTATTTTTTATTTGATTTTCTTCTGAAGGAAACATTCTCATGTTGGAGGCTTCACAGTCATATTCCAGCTGTGATGAGGTGGTCGAGTGTTATCTTGGTATGAAGCTGCATTAATCAGTTACACGCTACTTTCTGTCATCCTCACTCAGACCAGACATTCGGACATTTCCGCCTAAAGAACAGCTGATATTTAACGAAGGCTCCGATATTCTGCTTCATTTTATTATTAAGATTTGGACCTTTTCCTTCTGCGACAAGCAGAATGTCTGCTGAGAAGAAGACCTGCTGTACAACATTTCAGATCAGACCAAATAGTCTGTGTTCGAAATAAATCAAACCAATTACATCTTAGTTCTCATGACTTTATGGTTTTAGAAAAGTTTCTGTCCTCGTAGACGTGAAATGGCAGTCTTGGATGTTGGATGAACTCAAAGTGCTTAGTCGGGCTTTCTGGACGGCCAAAATCTGCGACTTTTACACAAAATGGAGAAATAAATGACGTGGTTATTGTACGGGAACAGTTGACAACAGCCATGAAACAGCTCAGACAGAAAAACAGCCCACCAAGTTTCCAGACCTCCTGCTGGAGTCGCCGCAGAGGACACACATTTAATCGTGCGCACGAAATACTAAATTGAGGCCACGATTTTCTATCTCGTGCACACGAGATGAGTTTATATGGAAAGAGAGACGGCTCAACACAACATGCTTGAAGTGTCAGAGACCAACTGTGAAGTCAAAGTTAGCATGTTCCCAACGATATAATCCACAAGCTCTCAATATCACCGTCATCGCCTTTTACTAACCACTGCGAATGAATTAAAACGTGCGTACGAGAGTAAATCTGACGCACAAATGCATGAAAACGAGCTTCATCTCGGGTTCATACGCTGCAGGAGCTGCTGACCGTCACCTTTCCTGTCCCGGCCTCCATTTAGTATTTCGTGCACACGTTTACATGTTTTTTCTCTGTACGTCCTCGACCAGGCTCCGTACAGGCCTGCTAAATATCTCATGAATATCAAAGATTGCTCGTTCAAGGTGACCATCTTATATTATATTATATATGTGGTTTTCAGGTTTTTGTTGTTGATTTTTTTATCATTATTATTTTTCCTGCCACGGAGTTCAGCAGTCGAGGTCAAAGAAAACAATAAAAAATGATGTCCTGTCAGTTATGTGTCAAAAATATCCAGACGGAAGCTTTTACATGAATTGTATGTTCAATGTATAAAAATGATTAATTTTAAGAAATTTTGCTTCTCTATCTATTTAATAAAAAACAGTGACGCGTAACAGTCAATAAAATTGTGGACATTCTTATCAACACACAAAAAAAAGACAAACACAACTAGACTAACACCTCCCCCCAAACATATCTGTTGTTAAACCAGTCAGTCGAGGCAGAGGAGGAGGTCTGGGTGCGTTTGATTTGATTACCTCCTTGAATTAAGTATGCACGACTCGGAGCCTGGCTGATCAATACGAATCAGGTTAAGGACTCAATTCAGTAACAAAACTATTATGTAAGGGGAAACTACCCTCGCTGTAAACACACACACACACACACACACACACACACACACACACACACACTCCTCTCAGCTTTTTATCAAAGCGTTTAGCGACTTGACGACACATACAAATGAAAGATTGCAGCTTTTTGTTTTGCTACTTTGCATGTGTCTGATTTTATACATATTTTCGGACATATTTGATGTCTTTGGAAATGCTGGAATCTGCATTATAATTCAAAATAAATGCATGTGGGCTGGTGACAGCTTTTTTTTTTACATGATAATAAGAACATGATACGACTTCTTGGCTCCATTTTAGAGACTTTTAAAGGATGAAAAAAGTTTAAATATGAAGTATTTCCTGAGTTAAATCTGAACACATAATATCACAAAAGTAGTCAACTGATAAATGACTTATGTAGGAAATGATTCTGCTTGTTCCTTCGGTAAATGAGTGAAGCAGCCACACTGTCAGCTTGTAGTTACAGTTTGTCACTGACAGGAGGCACCGTTGATCTCTGAATAGGAAGAACGCTGAACCACAAAACACATTGGGTTTAAAAGAAAATACAGCAAAACATCCGCTTTGAATCATCTCCTGTCACAAAAAACAGATACTAAATATAGATAACGGATATGAAAAACAACAATAATAATAATAATATAATAATAATAGCATCAGCCTCGTCTTTTAAATCACACTTTACTACTTTATAATGTAGTAAACCTGTTTCGTAGACTAGCTTCATATCTGTACCTTCTTATTTCACTATTTATTAATTTTCTTTGTTTGTTCCCTATTTTTTAAAATTTATTTTAGGGGCACATTTATCGCTTCTTATTTATTTGGTTTTACTAGTTTTATATATATTTGCTGTAAACAACAAAGTTCTTATTATAATATTAATTACAAGAAAATAATCAAAACAATGTGTCACAGTTTTGTGAATTCAAAGTCTAAATGCGAGATGACTCTCGGACTTCGGACCTGACTATTTACTGGACAATCTTTGTGATAAAATATTTGACTAAACTGATTATTTTTCTCTGAAACCCAAACATTTCCTGCTCGTACCACTTTTAATGAGTTCTATTTTTACTGCTTCATTTACTAATGGTAATGTATTTGTCCACAGTGTTTAATGGTGACAAAGAAATACACTGACTGGGTTTTATGATAAATGTTTTTTGTTAGTTCAGTGCCATGTACCAGATCTAATGATAAGCAGAAAATCCACTCTTGAATCAACTATTAATACTATAAGTAATGATTAAAAAAATCAATTTTAAGCGAAGACAAATGCAAACAGAAGCAAACAATGAAACCACAAAATAAATAGGGAAATAAGATGAAAAATGGCAAGAGAGTAATGATAAAACCAGAAAAAACACACGGTAATGATTTTGTAATAATATTAATAACATTAAAATATGAATTGGTCATACACGATCACACATATATGAACAGTGTTTCAAAAGCATTTTAACAACATTAAAATGTTTATGTTCGGCACATTTGCTGAGTCACTGATATTTTGCTGAAACAAAGCCATTGTTGTCATTTCTAACTGCAGCTAAACCCCGGATGCTTTAAGAAGAGCTCCTTTAATACATCCATGAGCTGAACACAAACGCTCCCCATTCATCTGCATCATCTCCGTGAGCTCCACGTTGCCTCACTTGTGTGAACTTGATCGAATGGCACGGTGAGTTAACACGACTGCGGCTGAACACAATGCTGACAACAAGTTAAGTTCAGCACATGACGTGTCATGGCAAAATGTGAAATAGCAATGCTTCGGCCTGTCTAGGCGTGACGATTACACGTTACACTTGTCTCATCGTCCCACACGGCAGTCAGACCCTAATGCCACCATACTTACACTAAGCTACCTCCTAATGCTGACAAAATATGCCCTTTGTTGCCACTGTTGCAGGACCTTGACATTTATGTGCATGTAAGTTTCACGCTGTCAAACCGTGTAACTTTCATTCCTAGACAGCCCAAAGTGTGTCTATTTCACACTTTGCTGTAGTGGACTTGCGTGTCTATTTCACGCCTTGCTGTGATAGTGGGTTGCAGTATAATATAGCAACGCATCGGCCGACCGAAAAGACACAATATGCAGATTTCCTCCCAGAAAGATATAGAAGAGCCTTTTAAACACATCTTCACACTGTAATGACACAATATGTATTTTGACTGTTGTACAGTACGAGCTGCAGGAGTACCAGGTCAACAAATTTATTTTAAAAACCGATGCAACACCGTTTCCCATATTGCAAATACATTTTGAATGTCCTCTCTGCCTCTGGTTTTCTGCTTACTGTAGCTCGATGAAAAGCAGCTCAGCAGCAGTTCACCCCAGACGAGGTTTTTTTCACAAAGAAAAAAAAAAGTGCAGACACATCTACGTGTAAAAAGGGAGCAATCAGAATCACCCACCCACACATAAACCCGGTCCGCCGTCAATGGAGAGGGAGCACGCTTGAGTGATTCAATCAGGCTTTTTTTCTTCTGGTCGAGGTTACAGTGAGGATCAAACACACAATTATATTATTCAAAAGGTTTACCGGTTTGAGAGTAAAGATGGGGAAGGGGGGTGTTCTTTAGAGGTAAGGGCTGAATCAATAGGATCAATAATGCACAGTACTTCCGCCTTTCATCAGCGCTGTCAGCCTCTCTCATAGACATCGGTGTTGCTAAATGCGTCTCCAACCGCACACGAGATCAGCAGAATAAAAATACGGAGAATCGCTCGTCTTTTACGTTTTTTTTCTCTCATGAATCAGCTGTCGTGCTGCTCTGTCACAGTTTACCTGCTTAGCCTCTTTTATTACATGATCATAGTTACAAACATCATTATTATAAAAGTACGTAATCTGTAGTCATCGTTACAGAATCAGCATCTAAAATCCCCATAAAATCCTGTTCTGCACATTGTTTACTAATGCAGTCATCTGTGTCGTGATTATCTTCATAATGATATCTTAATTAGTGCTTGGCATTGAACCACAAACCTTTTATAGTACCAATAAAATTAATTTGTATCCATATCACTGTAGCAAGTAGAAAGTTGGCATCAAATCTCTATTTAATTTATTTCCTCAAATAGAGGCCCGTGATATTTGTCTATGATTACATCTAAATTGTTGTTTCTTGATCGTGGTAGCTGACATTATTGTGTTTGTTAATTACTTTGTAAAAAACAACCAAAAGTACACCTTCAGAGTCAATGCATGTGTCATGTAGCCTAGTAGGATATACTACTGCACCTGCACATTGAGCGTACATACATGGTCACCACAACACGAGTAAATCCAGCCTGCCGGCCTAAAAATAAAGGAACAGTGCCAATAGACAAAATATAGGCAACACCAGCCTTAAAATCTGCGTCAATTTAATTACTACACGTGAATCATTCCAACCCAGTATCACGGCAAAGCATGAAACAGATACGCCATCCACTACAGCAAAATGTGGAATAACCACGCTTTGGGCTGTCTAGGCGTGAAAGTTACACATTTTCATGTAGTGGACGAAAAATTTGACGTATTGCAGTTTTTGAACCATGTGAATTACAAGAAAATGAAACTTGTAGCAAAAACACTTACTAAATAAACACATGGTTGGGGTTACTAAATAAACACATGGTTGGGGTTACTCAATAAATACATGGTTGAGGTTACTAAATAAACACATGGTTGAGGTTACTAAATAAACACATGGTTGGGGTTACTAAATAAACACATGGTTGGGGTTACTCAATAAACATGGTTGGGGTTACTCAATAAACATGGTTGGGGTTACTCAATAAACATGGTTGGGGTTACTCAATAAACACATGGTTGGGGTTACTCAATAAACATGGTTGGGGTTACTCAATAAACATGGTTGGGGTTACTAAATAAACACATGGTTGGGGTTACTAAATAAACACATGGTTGGGGTTACTAAATAAATACATGGTTGGGGTTACTAAATAAACACATGGTTGGGGTTACTCAATAAATACATGGTTGAGGTTACTAAATAAACACATGGTTGAGGTTACTAAATAAACACATGGTTGGGGTTACTCAATAAATACATGGTTGAGGTTACTAAATAAACACATGGTTGAGGTTACTAAATAAACACATGGTTGGGGTTACTCAATAAACATGGTTGAGGTTACTAAATAAACACATGGTTGGGGTTACTAAATAAATACATGGTTGGGGTTACTAAATAAACACATGGTTGGGGTTACTAAATAAACATGGTTGGGGTTACTCAATAAACATGGTTGGGGTTACTAAATAAACACATGGTTGGGGTTACTAAATAAACACATGGTTGGGGTTACTCAATAAACATGGTTGGGGTTACTCAATAAACATGGTTGGGGTTACTAAATAAACACATGGTTGGGGTTACTAAATAAATACATGGTTGGGGTTACTAAATAAACACATGGTTGGGGTTACTAAATAAACACATGGTTGGGGTTACTAAATAAACACATGGTTGGGGTTACTCAATAAACATGGTTGGGGTTACTCAATAAACATGGTTGGGGTTACTAAATAAACACATGGTTGGGGTTACTAAATAAATACATGGTTGGGGTTACTAAATAAACACATGGTTGGGGTTACTCAATAAATACATGGTTGAGGTTACTAAATAAACACATGGTTGAGGTTACTAAATAAACACATGGTTGGGGTTACTCAATAAACATGGTTGAGGTTACTAAATAAACACATGGTTGGGGTTACTAAATAAATACATGGTTGGGGTTACTAAATAAACACATGGTTGGGGTTACTAAATAAACATGGTTGGGGTTACTCAATAAACATGGTTGGGGTTACTAAATAAACACATGGTTGGGGTTACTAAATAAATACATGGTTGGGGTTACTAAATAAACATGGTTGGGGTTACTCAATAAACATGGTTGGGGTTACTAAATAAACACATGGTTGGGGTTACTAAATAAACACATGGTTGGGGTTACTAAATAAACACATGGTTGGGGTTACTCAATAAACATGGTTGGGGTTACTCAATAAACATGGTTGGGGTTACTAAATAAACACATGGTTGGGGTTACTAAATAAATACATGGTTGGGGTTACTAAATAAACACATGGTTGGGGTTACTAAATAAACATGGTTGGGGTTACTAAATAAACACATGGTTGGGGTTACTAAATAAACACATGGTTGGGGTTACTAAATAAACACATGGTTGGGGTTACTTAATGAACATGGTTGGGGTTACTAAATAAATACATGGTTGGGGTTACTAAATAAATACATGGTTGGGGTTACTAAATAAATACATGGTTGGGGTTACTAAATAAACACATGGTTGGGGTTACTAAATAAACACTTGATTGGGGTTACTAAATAAACACTTGATTGGGGTTACTAAATAAATACATGGTTGGGGTTACTAAATAAACACTTGGTTAGGGTTACTCAATAAACACGTGGGGTTAGTGAATCGAACCTCGTCGTCCAGTATGGGACTATGTGATTAATACCACCAAGCCACCCCTCCGGCTGTTGCCTTGGTGACATGATTTTTCCTGACGTTACATTTACGTGTGTGCATGTTTCACGCTTACAAAACATGTAACTTTCACAGTGACACAGCCCTAAATGTGGCTATTTCATGTTTTGCTGTAGTGGACCTACGTGTCTATTTCTGGAGGTGGTTTGGCTTTGAAAAACTGAGATTGTTCAAATGACGGCATTCTGCTACGTCGGACATCGTATGATGTCAGAGACAGTCTGACAACTGTCCTGTCCCACCGCCGGACAGAATATGAGCGATAGTCAGCTTTCTATAACCGGCCTGAACCAACCGAGGTACCTGCACAAAAACTCTGTTGAGCTGTCACCAATTACATCGCTAAAGATATGGTGTCAATTCTGACTGTTAAGATGAAACAAGGCGGTACAATATAAGATTTATGCAAAGACATTTTTTAAGAATGCAAAATATCATCTCACAATATCATTTTTTGTCAATATCGCACACCTCTGCCAAGTAAATAGTTTCCGATTTAAACGACAATTTTGCTAGTTTTGCACTATAATATTGAGGCAGTTTTTCATGTGAGACATTTGGTTTCTTCAGTTACATGAAAAGCAGGGTTATGAATAAAAGAAGGATGAAGGGGTCAAAAAGCTTCCTTTTGGTATTTGGCTTCGGTATCGTATCAGTGTTGAAACATTTCAAATAATAACCCAGCAATAATGCTACTAAGCAAGAAAACGGTAGCATAGATTCTGCTCACTCTGTCTCTGAAAATGACATCATCACCGTGTGCCGCATCGTGAGTGACTTAAGAAATCTGTAGAAAACTGATTGGAATCACATTTCAAAACACCTCCAAATGTGGTTTAAAAAAAAAAAAAAAAAAAAAAAATCGCATTTAATATTTGTTCAGACTTTCAAAAATCAATCTGGATATGACAAACATCAGATTTCAGCCGGCAGTCTGAACATAGCCTACGAATCTTAAAAGCAGTCAAGGTTGACTTTCGTTTTCGGCTCCTGTTTTTGAACCATCCAACCATCTCCACCTCCCCATGTGGACTGTGTCACTCTTTATCTTTTATCTTGACCCCATCCTTAGTTCCTGTCATAGTTATTACGGCTACTAAAGGTTGCAGTTGATGTAACTTTCTGGTCTACTAGTAGGTGCAAGTTGCCCAGTTGTCCTCCTTGCCTCCATATATCTGGGACAGATGTGTAATGATATCTGCGTACTGAACAATCTGATAACGGTCAGACCAGGAGGTGCTGTACACTGTCCGGGGGTCCTTTCTGTTGAGTTTGACCTTCTTCATTCCATCAACATAAATATCATCAACTAACATCATAATAAAAATAATTTTTGTTGATGTGAATCGATTTCTCCACCCAGCCTTAAGGTGCACTGGCTGACGGACACACTGGATAAATAAACTACTTTTCCTCAAGAAATGATTGCAGCATGTAACTGGAACTGTTGAGTTCAGATCAAACAACCAGCACACAGTGATAGTCGGTGATAAGGTAGAAGTTATGGCCAGCTGTTTCCTCCCAGTCTTCATGCTAGACTAACCACGCCATGAGCCCAACACACACATAACACACACGACTCTGATATCGATCTTCTCGTTTCACTCTTATGTTGCGTTCAGACCAAACATGAAGTGAATTTCTGCCTTGTGTTACTCGCGTGAGTACGGATGTTCAAGTTTAATATTTTCAACTCGCATAATTCTCGTCCTTGTGTCGCCCGCCACGAATTCGCAGATATTTGTGTCTTTGCATTGACTTTGTATGCAATCATTCCCCAACATAAAGAATGTAAATAACAGAATCTTTTAAAATAGTGAAGAATCTTCAGCGTCATGTTCTTTGTGCTCATCGTCAGAGGAATCAATCTCATCACGATGACTGTTCTACCTCGCCTTGTGCGGGGTTAAGGTATTTCTCATTCCGCTCTTCATGACATTTATCATCCGCCAGCCTCCACACCAGTGTAACTATTCTCATCACCATCAGATGTAGTCTTCATCACAGTCTTCATCACAGTCTCAAGCAGTCTCATGACAATAATCATCAAACGTTACAACCATTTTTATCCACCAAGATAATCCTCACCACCATCCCATCCAACTTGGTATCACGGCAAAACATGAAATAGACACGCCGGTCCATTACAGCAAAGAGTGAAATAGCCACGCTTTGGCCTGTCTAGGCATGACAGTTTCACGTTTTCCTGTCGTGGACAAAAATAAAACCGACTGCATGTGTAGAGCCGTGTGATTTACAGGAAAATTTTACTTTTAACAACAACACATGGTTGGAGTTACGATATAAGCACATGGTTGATGAAAGGAAAAACAACATGGTTGCAGTTAGAAAACAACAAATTTTTAACCTCATCGTCCCGAATGTGAGTCTGTGACATTTACATGCGTGTAGGCTTCATGCTTTCAAAACGTGTAACTTTCACGCCTAGACGGCCCAAAGTGTGTCTGTTTCACGCTTTGCCGTAAAATACTTAGTTTTCACATCGGCCACATCACAATAATGCTCAGTACATCATCATCATCATCATCATCATCATCATCATCATCTCCACTGTAACTATGCTCATAGCCATTTTCATCATCCTGATCATCATCTCATTCATCACTGCCAGTCACAACCATCTTCATCCTCAATCTCCCTGATCATCATCCTCAACAACATCACAATCATTCACTGCTTTTGCAGTCTTTCAGAAGGCTTTTAAAGCAATCACATACATATTGTATATCAGCTTCAAGGAAAATGAGCTCTCATTAACCAATTAGAGGAGCTCATGTGAATTGGTTCTGATTTGGTCATAAATACTGATAATTCATGATATTCAACAGCAGGTCACTGCAGCAGAACCACTGTTACATTACATTTCATTTCATTTAGCTGACGCTTTTATCCAAAGCGACTTACAACAGCATTCAAACATGAGGGTACAGACCCAGAACAAGAATCAAGAAAGTACAATTTTCTTCAAGAAAGCCAAACTACAAAGTGCTATGTGTTGAAACATTTCAAATAAAAAAAAGAGGTTTATGTGTCTGGATCAGACATCACATACAGATATTACTCACATCTGTGTTGAACAGTTTAAAAACCCAATCGGGTGTCCTCACCCACCTCTGACCAAGAGGTTAAGTCTTCCAATACGGCAGCTGAGAGGCATTATTCCACCTTCAAGCCTTTTCTCTGTTCACCTGAATGGGAGGTTGAGTCAAGTGCCGAGACTCAAGAGCTGCTAACACTCACAGCAAACTCGTCGATGTATTATACAGAGGTTTTAAGAGTCAAGGGCCGCTATACATCGATAAAAACATCAAGGCCATGTTTTATTGAAGCAGCCATTCAAAGTGAATACGGAGAAACAGGAGAAGCGGCAGGGAGAGCAGAGAGGTCAGGGAGGAGAAATGGAAATTGAGAGGAAAGGATGGAGAGCAGAAGAGAGAGGGAAGCAGAGAAAGGAGGAATGGATTAGATGGGGGGTGGGGGGTAATGAGGGGTTGGAAAAGAGATTGGAAATGAAGAAACACTGGAGGGGGGAGGGGATGTTGCATTGAGCAAGAATAGAGAAGGATGCAGACCTAAAGACAACATCAACACGTTTCAGCTCTGGTTGTAAAACATATTTTTTAAATTTAAAAAGAAAGTCCTACACTGCTTAGATGAGGTATTTTAGCCAGAAGTCAACAGGATTTTGTGTCCTCTGTTTTTAACACTGATTCTTCTATCCAGCAGCAGCAATGGAAAAAAAACCCTCCACTTTGTGTTCAGGAACAGCTGCAGCTTCCTCACGCTTTTAATTTGAAAATCCTTTACGTCGGTGGCCCCGCCCCCTTCCCCTACGAAGCCAAGATGCCGACAGTTTAGGGTGGAAAGTGTCCAGAATTTTTCCTTTTTTTTTACCGTTTTGAGAGCACCGTCCTGGTACTTGTAGTGGACTGATATTTCTGTACTGACAGTGTGAACACACCGATGCACAAATACGCAATTTGAAACGCAGCAGTGGTGTCATTCAGGGTTTGACTTTGGCCTTTATTGTTCAGTATATGGTGTTGCTTTGTGTTTTGTTATAAGAAAGCATTATAATTGTCATAGCTGCTCACACGTTGCTGACCCATAAATTACAACACACTGCTCCCAAAATCATTTAAATGAGTAGTTTAGTTTTTATGAAAAAAATTTCCCCCCATTACTTTTAGTGTAAATCATTCTGTGCTTCATTTAATGCATGAACTGTGATATAGAAATAAAGTTCATTATTAAGAATAAAAGTTGACAGAGGAAGCGGGCGAGCCAGCGAGCTTCGGTTTCATCTTACAGACAGAGAGCGGGGAGCTCAGCAGAGTCATTACAGACTGTTTTCATCTTCACAATAAAGATAGATCACAGGCTGGCAGCCGCTCCGTGACAGCCTCAGTCTCCACAGGGCCGTGCCAGAGTCCTGCTGCTGATGGACACCAATTCCCACAATGCAATATATAAAACGAAATGGACGAGGTACTCACAAAGTAGTGACAAATTTATTTCAGGTAATGCGACAGCTCGGAAAATATACTGGCTGGAGTACACGATGACCCCGAGCTTTCCAAAAATGACAAACAGAGAAAGTTCACGTTCTCTTCCACCAGCTTCAGGTAACATACAAAACTACATCTCCCGTGAAGTTTCAAAGTTTGCATATTATACGTAATCCTGTCTGTTTGTTTCTCGCAAATTCCTATTAATGTCATCCTTATGTGATATCTGCAACAGCGATCCTTTCGGTTACTAGGCAACCCCTCTACCATCTGACCCTCAGCTTCCCCACTATAAGTGTGTACAGTGAGAAAAACATACGTCCTGTCAGCTGGATTGATATGAAAGTACCTTTTCTCTCAGATGCTCGAGACGCGGACGACTTGCAGCTTTGTTGCCACTGAAAGGACTTCGTGGGAAATGGTGTTTGTTAAAAGTAGCTGTCGAGCGTGACACAGTTAAGGTTGTTGATCCAAACTTTCATGACTGTCCTGACAACATTTTATGATCTTATATTCATTTAAATTTAGACAAATTTTTTCTTTCCCTTCCCAACCCTTAGTGCACACTAATATGATATATGATAATAAACTATGTACTACACATCACAGAAATAGTTCAATATGAGCAGGTGTGAATCCACAGCATCACAATGTCTTAAGGTTTTACTTTTAGTTACGTGCAGTGTTTAAATTACATTATGGCGTTTCACACAACAACAAAAAATGCACCCTTGACCTTGTCACGTGATCCTATGTCACATGACATGACATGACATGTACGTGCGTGTAAGTTTCACGCTTTGAAAACCTGTAACTGTTACGCAGAGACAACCTGAAGCGTGTCTATTTGACGCTTTGCCACGATACTGGGTTGATATGTAAGTGTATGTAGGAATTTGATGGAATCCAGTAAAAAACTGTGTTTAACACTCCAACCAATCAACAAGCAGCAGAAGCTGTTGTTAGTGACATCAGCTTAAGAAATGAATCGATAAATGGATCTGCTAAGGCTAATGTTAGCATGTGATACTCTACATACTTGTGCTACATTGCAGAAACCTCACATAAGAAAATAAGTTCACTCATATCAAACAGTCCAGTCTACGCTGTCCACCACCGTAGTAAAACCCAGAGTTCGGACTAAATTGCAGCTAACAGCTAATTCTGAGCCTCGGGGCTAACAGACATTTTAGCATTTTAATGTCCCTCTGTCTGAATCTGTGATGGACAGCAGACATACAAAATAAGGTGAAGTAAAGACAGAGAGATGAAAACAAACGGAGAGTTTGAGGATCAATAACGCTGAATATAAAGCCACAGATGTCTGTCAGGACTCAGACAGACACGCTTCATTCTGGAAGAAAAAAATCATTTGTCGCACAAAAGGTTGCATCAACTGGAGAGTTTTATCTCTCAGCATCTTCCTCCTCTAATGTCTCTCCTTCTCAGACTTTGTGTGTTATTTGGTTTTGTCTTCCCTTTTCTTTTGTGTTTCCTCCATCACGATCATCTTTTTCTGTTTTGGTTCATCTTTTGTTCTTTCTGTGTCTCATCCATCATGTGTCTCCTCCTAGTTTTCTCTCTTTTGTCTCTATTATCTCTTCAGCTCTCCTCTCCATTGTCTTCCTTTTCCTCATTGCCTCCCTAACTCCTTCTTCTCCTCAGTTTTTTTCCTTTCTGTTTCCTCGCCTTCATCTTCCTGCCCCTCCTACCTTTCTCCGTCTCTCCTCTTCCTTCTCTCTCTCTCTCTCTCTGCTTCTTTTTTTATTGCACCATTACCACTTAAGCCTTGGTATCCATTACACAGAGGGCATATAAGTGCAGGGTAAGTAGTAAAGTCGCCCTTCAACATACACTTCGCTGCTTGTGTGTGGCGCCAACATTTGGATGCTCGGACACTCGGACGTGAGCCGGCAGGGCTGAGCGATGTTTGGACTCAGTCATTAATTAGCCGTGACACAGTTAATGTGGTGTGATGTCGTCATGATGTCACACACCTCCACCCCAATAATCAGGACTGTTAACTGTCGTTTGATTCTGTCCCTCCATCGTCCACTGCTTTAAATAAAAGTATAAGGCCTATATATTGTGTATTTTTTTGAAAACCCTGCAGCGATCACTATGAAACTCAGATTACTTAAAATTCCACTGAATATTCTTAATTTACTCCAACAAACTAAACATCTTAATTTAATTTAAGATGGAGTTACAATAGAATGTTTTAAACTACCAATACTTGCTTAAAACCCCTATAATGTAAAAAGATTTTCACAAACAAATCAAGCAGAATTTAAGGGTTTAATAGCACCAGGTTTTTCCTGATTTACACATCAACAGGTTTAGATTGTTTGCAGACTTTGGTTTTTTATTTAGGATTAATAAGTACATCAAATTCAAAAAGAATTTTATTGACGAATGGATTGATTGTATTATATATCCTCAGGGGCTTTTAATGGTAAGTAGTAAAACATTTTGCATCATAGGAAGTTCTAAATTTTCACCTTAATTAAAACCATATTGTTTAATGTTATGTATTGAGGGATAATTTTCATGTTATTTGATAAGTTTTAATATATGCAATATTACGCATTATTATTATAATGCATAATAACAATACATAACACCCAATAAATTTGCATTCCTGCAAAACCACTGACATTCTACTTTAATAAAGAAGCTCTAGAGCCGCACAACAAATATGAACTTTCAGCTGCATAAAATTTACAGTTGGTCGTCTCTCTGGTTGGGATCTTACAGCACTTAAGAATAAACACAATAAGCACCAGCTTGTCACATGTTGTGGTGGGCCAAAACTAAGAGGGTCCGGACCAAACTTGGGCCATGGGCCCCAAGTTGGACCACTCTGGCATCGATCTTAACCACAACTAAGCCAGTGGAGGTCACTGGTGGAAGTCCAGTTAGCATTCATCCAACAGATTTAAAAACTGAAATACAGAGATGTGAATGTAACAGATGATCATTGATATGACAAAGTGTAACATCGCTTCCTAAACTTGATGCCTTTTTTAAAAACATTAGGCAGCGAGGCCTCGGTCTTGGTTGGAATGTTTTTTGGGAAACACTAATCTCAATAAAAATCAAATTTCAAAATGACAATGTAGAGAAAAAAAAAAAAAAATCAATGGATCAACAGAAGTATCATGTGAGTGCTAACTGATAAATCTGGATAGAGGAAGGCCACAAAATCACTCTGGATCAGACGCTCATGTTCCAAAGATTCCTCGGACATCAAGTCTTGTTGGATCTCTTGGCTTGTTAAGAGGAAACCAAAGATATTTAAAATTTTATGTTAAGCAGCAAAGTAAAGAAATCCACCATAAAGTACATTTGACCCAGAGACTAACTGTGGTACTGTCGGATCAGCTGTTCACTGTGAGCTGTTATAGTTTCACTGGAGATCACAACACCTTCTACCGTTCTCCTACAAACTTCCTCATTCAAAGCGTCTACTGGACAGGAAGTGTTTCTTTGATACGGCTCTTGTGTGCTTGTTTAATGAAGACAGTGTTGTAGATGTTGAAATACTGACCGATACATGAAGACAGTGTTGTAGATGTTGAAATACTGACCAATACATGAAGACAGTGTTGTAGATGTTGAAATACTGACCGATACATGAAGACAGTGTTGTAGATGTTGAAATACTGACCGATACATGAAGACAGTGTTGTAGATGTTGAAATACTGACCAATACATGAAGACAGTGTTGTAGATGTTGAAATACTGACCGATACATGAAGACAGTGTTGTAGATGTTGAAATACTGACCAATACATGAAGACAGTGTTGTAGATGTTGAAATACTGACCGATACATGAAGACAGTGTTGTAGATGTTGAAATACTGCGGTATATATAATATACATATATGTATATATATATATATATAAAATATATATTTATATATATAAAATATATATTTATATATATATATTAAAAAAATAATATATATAATAATAATAATAATAATAATAAATAAATAAATATATATATATATATATATATATATATATATATATATATATATACCGCAATATTTCAATATATATATATTATATATATATAAGTATGCTGAAGTCCAGCATGGCAGCCGGGCAAACACACTTGATGCATCATATCTCAGCACTCAGACACACGGCATTGTAGCACTTAGCAATCAGCACTCCACTACTATACGCCTGTGTGTGTGTGTGTGTGTGTGTGTGTGTGTGTGTGTGTGTGTGTGTGTGTGGTCGTGCTTAATGCACCACGATGCTTTCCTCCTTCCGTTTTGAGGAGATAACCGGAAACGGAGCAGCAGACTGAAGCCACTCTGTTTCTGTTTCTCTCACACACATTCAGTCGTAACTGAACATGAATGAATGTGAGAATTTATCTCCTGATGTCTCTTTAACAATACAACAATACAGTGTGAGTATTAGTATTCGTGTTCGTGTGTCAGGCAGCTGAGAAACATGGCAGCATTTATTATTTGAAATCTTGTTTCAATTAAACACTTTATTCTTTTAACTGTGAAATGTTGAAGTGGTGTAGATTCACTGTTACTTCTGTCTCCAGAGCCCATAGCCACACCTTTGTTTTACTTATATTGTGTCCCGTAGTCCAAAACTTATTTAGCTGACAAAGACCCCCGAGAAACAGTAAATCTGCATTTCAGGAGTTCCTCTGCTGGCATTGATTAAACTCATTGATTAAAGACAATGCCGGGGAAAGCTAAAAACTCATCTCTAAAAAGATTATAAGCCTTAAAGTGGTTTAGATGTAATTCTACACCTACAGCTCTATTATATGGGAAGCCCCGCCCACAAGTTAACCTTGGGGGCTCTATTTTGATGAGTCTAAGTGCAGCAGGTCTAAGTTGTGTGTGCTGGGAGCGCATGAAGATGGAGCCAACTTGTTTGGTGTTTTGGTGAATACAAACAGAAGCGACTTAATAATTAGAAAGTGGCCAATCAAATCAGCTCATCATTCCTTTTTAAAACCGCTGTGCTGCAGCATATTGTCAATTTCATAACAGCTGGACAAGAAGCAGACCACCACCCAAACTTTACGCAGGCGGAGACTGACATACTTATCCAGCAGGTTCAGACCCGTAAACACAGATGTGTCGGTGCTGTGAGTGTATGAGCGGACCGACACCGGCTGATGATGTTAAATCAGCTCGGCAAGTTGTAACTAATAATATAAAAGCTGCCCAGTGTAGGAAGCGGGAGGGGGGGGGGGGGGGGGGTGTTGAGGTCGCATATCAACTATTGGTGTCATGTGTTGGAAATGTGGATCTTTTAACTCATAACTTTGTTTGCTATTTCATCATTATTTAAATGTCAAAGTAAACAAAGAACACTCATTTAATATACTGAAATCTGCTGCTGCAAAGATGTGAAAGTGAAAGCAAAAGTAAATCATGCACACTCAAAGCTCCCGATGTGATTCATTTATTAGAAACACTGATGAAGAGCAGTGTGCTCCAAATGTCACTGATGTTGTGGTGTTAATGAATAAACTGCATCATGAGCTTTGAGTGTGAATAATTTACTTTCTAATTATTAATTAAATGGCCTAAGCTGTCGTGTGTGAATAGGACTAACTGTGTAATAGTGCAGTGTCACTCTCCGTGTCTCACACTGGCTGGATAACGAAACCAGATCAGTAGGCTTTTGAATTGTTGTCTCTCTATGTGTAAATTAATTGCAATTCATTGATGGTGAACTCCAATCGCCTTCAGTTTTAATGTGTGATTGGCTACTGTGTCATGATTGAATGAATCACATCCAATTCAATAGACAAGAGTGAGCTTGGGTTGTGTTCAAATAAACTTGTTTAAATGATTTATGTGAGTGGGATGAAATAAGTAGAACATCCACCAAACCTGTCGGTGGGCTTTTGGATAGACTCGTTAATGTGGGCTCGGCACACTGAAGCCACGGAAATAGCCCCTCGTTGGCAGCGCTGCACTTTGACCTGGTTTGAGCTGGCGGAAACAAAAGAGCAATATCACCTTAAAATGCCAACCAAAAATGCACTGCACGAACACATCTTTACCAACACAGTTTGTTATGCCGTACCGCCTGTCTGAGCACAGCCGGGTTCATGTTGAGCCACGAAAATAGCAAGAAAAGTTATTTCATAAACACAAATGTTGTCCTGTTGGTTGGTCCGGATGGAAATGTCCAACAACTATCGGATGGACGGCCAAAACATCGGTTCCACACGGTCATGGTTCACAGAATATGCCGGATAGATCTTAGTCTTTTGTGCTATAGAGCTCCATTTTTGTCCTAAAACACAACAACCAACCACACATTCATTCATTGGACTCGTTTTAATGCCTTAAAGTTAATTATTCAATCAATCTTCAATCTCAGTGTTAATATGAAGGTGTTTTAAATTAGAACTGAAGGATTTCACATTGAACATAGATGTGTGTGTGACTGATGCAGTGAGAAACAAAGAGGGACTCAGAGTGTGCAATCATTGAATCTGTGTGTGTGTGTGTGTGTGTGTGTGTGTGTGTGTGTGTGTGTGTGTGTGTGTGTGTGTGTGTGTGTGTGTGTGTGTGTGTGTGTGTGTGTGTGTGTGTGTGTGTGTGCGTGCGTGCGCAAAGAGAGATGTTTTATCAGTGTATAATCTGTATGTCCACACGGTCTGTGGTGACATCACCGGACAAAGGTCTCTCTGCCCGCTTACACATACATATACACACACACACACACACACACACACACACACACACACACACACACACACACACACACACACACACACACACACACAGTAATGTATCTCAATTTGTTTACCAGAACAAACGGGCTGACCAATCACAATCGGTGGTGACTCAGTGATGTCATCGAGCTGATGAGGAAATGGCCTCAGAGGAGTTTGATGTCATCCACCTCCCTCTCTCTCGCCCTCTCTCTCTCACTTCTTGTTTTTTCTCTTATTCTCCATTTTGGTTCAATCAATTGTTGTTATTTTAGTTCACAAGTAAAATTAAAAAATGTTGGGGTGCTGCCAAACAAACAGACATTTATATTTCAGTAAAAAAACACCAACAGTGACAACAAATGGTGTGCAGTGTTCTCTAATCCATTTTTAACATCCTACATTTAGTCCATCGCTCAAAAAGCACTTTGAAGTCCATGTGCTTTGTTAGAAAGCTGCGATATGAATAAAGTCTGATGGACTGATTGATGGAAACAATACAATCAGTTGTTAATAGAATAAAAGCAACGTGAGTTACAAATCTGTCATTGTTTTTTGCTTCTGTTTGTGTTGTTTAGATGCTTTTTTAAATGTATTTATTTCAATTTTTCTCTCTAATTTATACGTTTTATAAAAGTGGATGCAGCCTTTCGTAACGTCACATGTTGGTTTCACCAAATGGCAGTTTTGAAGCTCAGTCCCTGGTTGCCATCTTGACTTTTTACCTCCCTATAATCCAACAGTGGGCAAAGAGGCGGAGCCTGGGTTGTGGGGGGCGGGACTAATTAAGGCTGGTTGCTGAAATCATCACTGTCAGAGTCTGACTGACAAACTAAGTTTGAAATTTGCAGCCAGCTGTCGTTCATCTGATACTTTCCTATTTTTCTGGATCTTTTTGTGTCACCAGGGCTGAAACAAATTCCACTGTTGCATTGTGGGTCGTCACATGACTACTTCTGAAAGTGAAAGGTGTTGCTAACAGTGAGGAACCCCCAAAGAATTACCATCCAGACTCTGCGTTTTTAGCTCGTTGTTTTGGTTTTCTGCACTGTAACCTCAATGTTTTGGTTCAATGTCTTCGCTGTTTGTCTGATGGACACAAACACAACTTTAAATTAATAATTAAATTGCTCCACAGCAGCTTTACATGTATTTAAGCTAAGTTTGCGAACTGTTTGCTCAACAGTCACTTAAAGGAAATTTGTGTATAAAACAAATACGTTTTGTGGCTTTTGGGAAG
>NW_027185395.1:1678926-1759161 GCF_022577435.1 Embiotoca jacksoni
TTACGTTATCGTTGCCAGTATTAATGCTCTTTTAATCTGCTCGGGATTACAGCCATCGATCCACGTCATCCATCCGCACGCGCGGCCCGAGCCCGAACTGAACTGCTGCTTCACACACATTCACACACGGACACACACACATTTGAGAGAACGCACCACAGAAGAAGAAAAAAACACCAACACGAGCGGATGCAGCAGCAGGAAGGACAACAAACACAAATGTGCGTCCACTTCCGTGTTTGTGTTCAGTGTTCAGTATCTGACCATCATATCGATCGATCATAGATTCTCGTCAGCACATTTACATACAGAAAACGTTGAGATGAAGCTGTTTACGCAAATATGAGGTATTTTATAGTCTTTTGGCAATACTTCATATGTATCAAAATGAGTGATAATTAGTACACAATCATTTACTAGTCTTAAATTGTGTAAATGTTAAATTATAATTATCACAATTTAGACTAATTGAACATCAAATATATAAGATCTGTGTAAATATTATAGTGTTGATTTTTCTATATCAATATTTCTGATAAAGACAATAACAATAAGAGTAATAATAATGAAAATAATATAGTAACATTTTAAAATGAATTTTCATTCTGATAGGTGAATAAAAGACTTCGGTCCTGCCCTGTGATTGCTTTCTTTTCTTTTTCTTCCCACTGTGAGTGTTGGAGGGTAAACCCTGGCTGCAGCCTGACAGGTCCGTCCTGCCTGTCGTCGTTCATTACGCCTCTGGACAGAGTTATTTCTGCTGCACTGTGACACCAATACTAATGAAGCTAAGGGACGCGACAACAAGAGGACGGAAACAAAGATAGAAAGAACAAGCAGGAGAGGAATGAAAAGGAAAAAAAGACGTGAAATTAAAATAACTAATGTTCTTTCACTAGTTAATAGCGGGTAGAGAGCTTGGTCGGATCTTTCACTTAATATTAATTCCCCCCTAAAATAGCAAAACCAAAGCCTCACATCCAGACTCCTTTATCCTATCAATATTGATTGGAGTCAGTAAATACAAACTGAAACCCCTAGAAAGCATCTGAAGTCATTTTTATTGTTTACAGAATAACCCTTTAGATACTTCATGTTAAAAAAGGCAACAATAACCAAAAAAGACCAAATATTTCACATGAAATGCTGTTTCACGTGTTTCATTGACTATTTCCAATAATCCATCCACAACAAACTTCAGCTGAGGTTTGAATTTTGTCTTTTAATGACCCGTGTTAAATCCTGAGTTCTCCTCACCAGTCAGTTTACTACAGGCTCTTATCTACAGACCGCTGAGCTCTGTGTGTGCAGGCGACCAAACGCTGAAGTGAACCAGACCAGCTGAAGGAGTGCAGTGACGTTCCTCTTTTAATCTTTCAAGAAGAAAGCTGAAAATCTCAGCCAAGACATAGATATCCTGACTTTAAGTCAATAGTTGTTATATCAGTAGTTCAAACTGCAACAGCATTGGACACCACATTTCCCATCATGCAACTCAACAGTGCATTACAGTCACAGACTGTATAGAAAAGTGTTCGTAGCTTCCGGCTCCAAAAACTAAGGCCGATGCTGAAGTGTCTTCAGCTACAATACCAGCGAGTGCCACTAGAGGTCGGCTCCAAAAAGCCTCCGGCTCCATAGACTCCCATTCAACTTCTCTCATCAAATCCAAAGTGAATAAAATGTGTCCATCAGTTATCTCGGTGTTGTTAGCTAAAGTCACTCCTTCTTATTAGTTTTCTGGAGGTCCATCTGAAAATAATCCCTCATTCATTAGAAAAGAAGATTCAAGAAGACCTGTTTTTGGAGGCGTGTCTGTTTGATTGACAGGTCTGTGGTGCAGTCAGGTTACAGCTGTCGGTTTCCAAATGTAGTCCTTATTTGAGAAGGACCATTTTTTATCAATACAATAAAGGTATTAGCACTACAAAGAGATATTATAACACTAATACCCATCTTTCTAAATAAATTAGGTAAATTATATGAAAAAATACTGATCTGGTCTTTCAACTTAATTCAGAATTGCGTTCCCATCCTCGCTGCTGCTTCCCTCCTCCACATGTATGTGTGCCGAGCTCCGACTGTGTGCATGGTGTGTATTCTCTGAGCAGTCCGCCTCAATGAGTTCAGAGTCCAGGTGTCACGTTTGATTTGACCGCCCTAATAAAGCGGGCGACAGGACCATTTTCTCCTCTGAACCCGAGCCGCTCAGTCGGCCGCGGCAACACTTATAGTGCCCGAACGCCGCCGGGTCGCCATAATCGATGTGGACAGACTTAACAAAAAATCACTACACTCCTCTTCTGATATTCTTATTGGGAACAACAGTGAAGGTTGTTGAGAGTTTACAGATTTGAAAACGGAGCTCTGTGCTTTGCTGAATGAATGTGATGCAGTCAGAGTCTTTGCAGCTGCAACGCTTCGACTCATCGGTATTGATTATTTCTCAGAGAATTCCTGAACACATAAAATGATTAATGTGAGTGTTTTCTCACTGCATTTATGCACAAAAACTACTTAGGAGACCAGATACGAACACCGACGTCTGGTGTCAAAATGTCCACCTTAGTATCAGGCTGCACACACGAGAGGATGCATGTTGGGTAAATGTAAACATCAGTAAATTGAAATGTAGGAGGCTGTTGATATTCTGGACAATCTTTGTGTTCACACACACGATCTCTGTCATCATCTTGCTAACATGAATATGACTGTTTTCTGATGCTCCACACACAGACTGTTTATAAAAGAGTTCGTAGCTTCAGGTCTGTAAAATGGTTCTGATCCAGAAGTGTCTTCAGCTGCAATACCAGCGAGTGCCACTAGAGGTCGGCTCCAAAAAGCCTCCGGCTCCATAGACTCCCATTCAACTTCTCTCATCAAATCCAAAGTGAATAAAATGTCTCCATCAGTTATCTCGGTGTTGTTAGCTAAAGTCACTCCTTCTTATTAGTTTTCTGGAGGTCCATCTGAAAATAATCCCTCATTCATTAGAAAAGAAGATTCAAGAAGACCTGTTTTTGGAGGCGTGTCTGTTTGATTGACAGGCCTGTGGTGCAGTCAGGTTACAGTTATCGGTGGGCGGGACGTAGTATCGTCAGGTTTCCAATCAGATCGGTCAGATCCACCGCTGGCTCCTCCCCCAGCTCGTCCAAATATGGTCACTTCATTCAGTGTTGAGTTTGGATTGAGTGGTGTGGGATCTTTATCGTCAGGTTTCCAATCAGATGGAGGCTTCAATAGATTCACAAAACAACAGGCGATGTCACTGAAGGCTCCATGTAAGGTTTGGTTGAGACATTAAAGTGTATTTATTTAGAAGAGCAGCTCACTCCTATAACACTGTAGAACAATGGCTCAAATCCATTCAGCGTTCGCTTCTTTGTCCAAACTTGTCACCGACACTACCCACAATGCCTCTGGAGCCTGTAGCGCAGAGATGAAGAGTGAGCTATAGATCCACTACAGTCCACGCCCTTATATCATTCTACTTTCAAACTTGTATCTTTCAACACCAGCCGACACTCACTCAAGTGACATCGCTCGAGGACGTTCACCAGACTCCAGCCAGCTCTCTCCAGAGACACAAAAGACTTCAGAACTTTTTCCATATATGCAACAGAGCTCCTCAAAAATCTGAAAACGGACTTTATCACGTCTCAGTTTCCAGCCTCCAAAAGTGCTATCGACAGGATGAGACAGAGATAACAGTGTCTGTCAAATCTTCTCACGCTGACACACAAACAAACATCACACGCCTCCCCTCAGCAGCCTGAAATCCATTATTACAGATCGATGGCAGCCTGTGAATATGCAGGAGGTCAGAACAGAAAGCCTGAAAACGGACACAAGCTGTATTCCCACAGTCTGACACTGTAGGACGACCACACACACACACACACACACACACACACACACACACACACACACACACACACACACACACGCACGCACGCACACACACACACACACACACACACACACACACACACACACACACACACACACACACACACACACAGTAACTGCTGGTAATCTGTTATAAAGACGAGTCCAGCTCATTAATAATGCACTCTGTCTGCTCGGAGCAGACGGATGCATAAAATGGAAAATATTTAGGTTCAGTCATTCAGATTTTCAGCACAATTTCACTCTGAGTGGATTCTTCTATAAACATAAACGACATGTCTGCTGACACTCGATAGCTTATTTTCCATGAAAACACCCAATTATACAGCAAGTAGCTCCGCCCCCAGAGATCTGATTGGTCAACTGAACATTTGGAACAAATCACCATGACATCACATCCTGCTCATCGCTAGAAATATCCCTCCACCTCCTCAATGGGAAAATAGAATTAGAACTGAGTTTCATCTAATATGTAATATAATGTAGTTTCTACTTGTTATAGGTCTATTAAATGACCCATTTGGTGAAGTCGGGTCTCTTTTGGTCCTTTTTGGTCGCTCCGAGCACCCGTACCATAACACCACGGATAGTCACGCACTTACAATCCTAGAGGAGGCTAGCTGGACCGGTTTGGTTTGAACACATGACACGGAGCTAAAATGTTAAAAACACATGAGAACATGGATATCTTTGTTCATCACATATCTTTGTTCAACAGATATCTTTGTTCATCAGATATCTTTGTTCATCAGATATCTTTGTTCATCAGACATCTTTGTTCATCAGATATCTTTGTTCATCAGATATCTTTGTTCCTCAGATATCTTTGTTCATCAGGTATCTTTGTTCATCAGACATCTTTGTTCATCAGATATCTTTGTTCCTCAGATATCTTTGTTCATCAGGTATCTTTGTTCATCAGATATCTTTGTTCATCAGATATCTTAGTTCATCAGACATCTTTGTTCATCAGACATCTTTGTTCATCAGATATCTTTGTTCATCAGATATCTTTGTTCCTCAGATATCTTTGTTCAACAGATATCTTTGTTCAACAGATATCTTTGTTCATCAGATATCTTTGTTCATCAGATATCTTAGTTCATCAGATATCTTTGTTCATCAGATATCTTTGTTCCTCAGATATCTTTGTTCATCAGATATCTTTGTTCCTCAGATATCTTTGTTCATCAGGTATCTTTGTTCATCAGATATCTTTGTTCCAACCAGACTGAACTAGCTGATCAGTTTAGTGTTTCTATGTTCTGTATTTATTCAGTTGGAGACTAGAAATCCTCTGTTGCTAGGGTGGTTGCTAAGGATTGGACTATTTCCTGGAGTAGTAAACATTGTATACATTACATAAGAATCTACTGACGTGATTCATTGTTTTCCAGGTATTAGTCACACCCCATGTGTTGCCATGGAAACGGAGATCACTCTAACAAAAAGTTTTATATTTTGAGAGTGAATTGCTCCACAATATGAACACATGTAGATGACATGTTTTATTTAGTTGGTAACTTGTTGTATAATCACAACATCACACTGGAGGGTTCTTTAAGGTCATTATCGGTGCGACAGTCTGTTAGCATCACTGCAGCGTCACCTTCGAGTGTAATATTGCCAAGTCGACAACGAATGTATCCCACGAACACAAAGTGTGTCCGACGTCACGGAGCACCGCTGCTGTTGAAAAACTTCACATCATCGTTCCTATATCACCATGAAAAGCCTTCCAGAAGCTTGAAGTACATCATCGCTTTTATTTCTGGAAGGCTTTTAATTTGAAACATCTGCAGGAAGTGTTCAGCGTCACTGCCAGCAACATAACAGCAAAGTAGAGGCGATTGAAATGAGTGAAAGAAGCTCCGTGCATCAAACCATGTAAACTGTTCCAATAGAGGTTTGCTGATGTGACACTGATTTGAGCATCGTTTTCTTGTCATCCATAATTCACTTCCAGTCAGAGGCAGACGGCGTACTTCGACCAAACAATGGACTCCTCCTCCTCCTCCTCTCTCCTCCTCTCCTCCTCTCCTCCCTCTCCCTCGGACTCCCTCCCTCCATTTTGCCTGGTTAACCCGGCTGCGAGGTGAAGAAGAAGTGAAGTGAGCAGACCGAGGCGGGTCACGCTGAGATTCCCATCAATAATTCATCGGGCCGCTGCTGCCTCTGCTCTTGTGTTCAATTCCCCTGACGATCACATAATACCTCCCCCCAAAAGAGAGACCGAGAGAGAGAGGTCCGAGGAAGGAGAACACGCTGAGAGAAAGAAACTGATTGTAAATGAGAGGAAGAAGATGAGAAGGAGGAAAATCTGCAGCCCGATTTTCAACAGGCAGATTTGTTTTTCTTTTATCATACTTTCATACGATGTGGATGCTATTTATTGTTTTTCTCTTTTAGAAAAATCGAATTATTCCACATTAGTCAATCCTGTGAAACCTGCTTTGGCAATAACACTGCACGGCTGTGATGAAGAGCCACTTTAGGCTGATGTAATAAAATCTAACCTTTGAAACTACCAGCGTTGTTGTGAGGCAGAAATCACCAAACATTCAAGCTAGTAATTCTTGATTTTTCCAAAACCAAAAATCTGCTGTTCTAACAGCTTCAACTCTTCTAGTAAGGCTGGAGACTGTTTTACCCACAGACTGCATGTAAAACCACAAACTGGATATAAAAGTGTTCGTAGTTTCCGGGTCTGAAAAATGGTTCTGATCCAGAAGTGTCTTCAGCTGCAATACCAGCGAGTGCCACTAGAGGTCGGCTCCAAAAAGCCTCCGGCTCCATAGACTCCCATTCAACTTCTCTCATCAAATCCAAAGTGAATAAAATGTGTCCATCAGTTATCTCGGTGTTGTTAGCTAAAGTCACTCCTTCTTATTAGTTTTCTGGAGGTCCATCTGAAAATAATCCCTCATTCATTAGAAAAGAAGATTCAAGAAGACCTGTTTTTGGGGGCGTGTCTGTTTGATTGACAGGCCTGTCAGGTTACAGCTATTGGTGGGCGGGACGTAGTATCGTCAGGTTTCCAATCAGATCAGTCAGATCCACCGCTGGCTCCTCCCCCAGTTCGTCCAAATATGGTCACTTCCTGCTCCAAACCGCTCCGAACTGGCAAGATGGTGACGGACAGAATCTGAACTGGAGGATTCATAACAAACCAACGATGACATCACTGATGGTTGATGACATCACTGCTTGTTGATGACCTCACTGATGGTTGATGATTGGTTTTACCATAAACACTCAATAGTGACCAAATTATTTCACCTACCGATCATGTCTTAAGATTTATTTATTTAACTCACAAAGAGATCTACAGCTCACTATTCTTCATTGTTATAACTTATAATAACGATATAACTTTGACCTATTTCAGTGAGTGTGGTTCTGTTCACCCTCCATCAAGAATCATTTACAGTTTTTCCATCCTACTGGGCGTCGACCTCGGGGTAATTTTAACCAATCAGCATGCCCTGAAACCGGCCGGCCCTTTGTCACCGCTGCAACTATCTACCGGGTCCACCGAAGAGGTCTTTCCTGAGGACAGAATATTATTTTAATTGTTTTAATAAATGCCAGCAGCTTGACGAGGAGCTGAATGTTGATTCTGCGCTCAACATTCAGCGGATTTTTTTCCGGTCAGTGAGAGTTGAAAAATATTAACTCTGCTCATTACCGTCACCAGCCGTCCAATCACAGTGAAGGAGGGGCACAACATATGCTGTTAACCACCGACACGGGTCCCTGATTGGTTGAGAAGAAAGCTGAGGCTGTCGGAGCAGACAGGCTGGAGATGACATTGCTATTCTTAATCCCACCTACGAAGCTCCAATTGGTCGATTCTCCAGTCAGGAAGTTAAACCGTGGAAAGTGTCTTTATACCCAAAAGACTGAGGTGTCCATCCTGTACACAAAACCACATCCAAAACTCACTGTCTCCACCTCTATGTTTGTTCTGCTTCAGTTCCCCAAGATAACAGTAATCTGAAACATTTCTCATATTAATATATATGTTGAGTTTTAAGAAACCTTTTCATTATTATGTCCACAGTCGTACAATAAAGTTACCTGGAAAGAAACATGTTTAACCAAAGTAAATATAAAGAGAGTTATTAATCATTGCTAACCTTAAAGTCCACACACACATTATTCTCACTGCATTTTTACCTGCTTCACTCTGACATCAGTTATCTGGGTCACAAATATATCAGCTGTTGTGACCGAATCATCTTAAAGTGTAACAGCTGAACACTTTCTGGAATTTTCCTTTAATTTGTACCAACTTGTTTCCAGAAACTTCCATCAGAAGATATTTCAGAGATGAGTGGTGAGAAAGAAAACTACAAAAGAGAATATAAAAGAACTGATGGTAAATACTGTGTGACGAGATTCACCACGTGAATATTCTGGTTCTGTTGATTCTTGTGAACGTACAGAACATGAACGCAGGTTTAATGTAATAGAGCTGAGAGCTGCTCCTCTCTGGGTCAGGGGAACATTTGCTCCATCTATTGTCTGAGTGTTGCAGCTCTGACCTTTGACCTCCGCTCTATTGGTTGCTTGTAGCGTTGCTGATGTAGGAATTACATGTCCGCCTGTTTCTACAGTCGTTTTAAAGACGCCGTGAAGGGAAAAGAGAGCGACGTGAGCAGACTGTAAAGGAAGGAGACGGCGTGAGGAGTCATCACGACAGACACCACGCTGGGCCGTCGTGTGAAACCGCACGACGGCAGCGACACGTCCACACACCGAAATAAGACAATTAATAGAGACGTTCTGAGGAAGGAAATGTCTTCAATGGAAAAGTACAACTTCAAAGCTAAATTAACACGCTGCCTTCAAATGGAGCTCGTGAACTGGAGGTTTACGACATAAGAAGTCACCTGCACTGTCACTGAAAGGAGGTGAAAACACCACCGCGAGGCGACGGACGCATGGACGACGTCGAGGAGCGCCCTGCACTTAGCCTAGCTTAGCACAAACACTGGAAGCAGGAGGGAACCTGCTCCGTCGAAAGAGGAAAAAAACACAACTTCCAACACTGATTAACGCGTTGCGTCGTGTTCGCTTGTCAACGACCCCGCGGTCAGCTGTGTTTACGGGTTTTAAGCTAAAAACATGTTGGACGGACTGATGCTGAAATCAAAAACAAAACTCGAGCGTCTTCCAGCTGATTTAAAATGAATCCAAAAGAGAAGTGCTTCGTATTCTTAAATCTAAAGCTCGACAAAGGAACAACTCAGCAACACTTCTCTGACCTGCGACCAGGTTACTGAACCACTCGTCTTATTTCTGCACCTGTTTAACATTCAACATGCAAATCAGACAAACTGAAAGAGGTCGAAGGCTATTTTTGTTTATTGATTTTGATGCTTTTCGAGTTTTGTCGTAATCTTTGTGCTCGGCTCAACACAGACGATGAAGCGGTGTTGTTGTCGTGGAGACGCATCAGTGGTTGGAGGCTCACCTGCTTTCAGCCATCACACACTGGAAGGGAAAGTTTAGCTTCCTCAAGATTAAAAAAACAAATTAAAACATGTTGGTGTCAGAGCCAAAGTTCAGTGGGATGAGTAAAATAAAATGGAGCCTTCTGCATTTCAGGTTCGTTTTGTAGACGATGAAAAAGAAAACAGCTCCGTCAGACAGAAGTAGAAGTACGAGGCTGTTCTATGACATTTTACAACACACAGGGGAGCACGGATCACATGAAGGCCCATCACCCCCCCTCCAGCTCCACCCTGCTCCACCCTCCTCCACCCACCGTCACTCATGTCCTTTCCTATTAACCTATATCATCAAACACCAGCGTCGGAAATCAAAGAACGCCAAAAGACTTTCCAGCCAAACCCTGCAGAGATAATCTCATCTGGGGCACCGAAGTCTACTTCAATACTGATTCTGGAAATGTACAAATTGCAAACTACAGCACAGGATGTGGGCAAATAAGAAAATCATAAATTCACTATTAAACCACCACGAACACACTGATGTCACAAAGGCAGAGCTGATAGAGGGCTTTTATGAAGACAGCACAGGGAATGAAAAGGTTTTATATATTCGGTTATATTGTGAGCAGAACACAGCAGAAACAGTTTAAATGTTTAAGGAACAAATATGTAACTGTAGGAATATCTTAATAGATTTCTGACAAATGCACCGTTTGTTTAATTAACTGAGATTTATATTCTCTATAAAGGAGACACTTTACTTTTAACACTGGAATGCAATTATAAGTTTGTTCAGTACATTTTTCCACAGTAATAAGTGTTATTTGTGTAAATCTTTGAATCTCCACACAAACTTATTATAGGAACACATTTTGAATTACATATGATGTAATATATATCAACACTAGTAAAGACTAAGCTCAACTTTATACAAGTTATACTGCAACTATTAATGATTGAAATCATTTTTTCAGCTTTAATCTGTTTTTGTATTGTTGTATTAATACATTAATACATTTTTCCTTTATTACAGCAAAACTAATGACTTGAAAATATAATGACTGTATTATATTTCTAAGATTTTTAAACAGGATTTAATTAGTTTAAAATGACTTAATAATTCAGAAAGATTTGAGAAATTGTAGGAACCCAAAGCCATCACAGGCTGTGTCCAATAATAAGCAGTACATTTTATCATATTATTCTGGAATATTTCATTATAATCTTTGACATGTATGCTTTGTTAAAAATGTGATTCCAAAGAAGACACACATTTATGATAAAAGTGAAACATTTAAGGAATGCATCGTAAGTCCTGGTTTTAAAGGGATCAATTTCAATATACTTGATTTTACCTTCATAATCCTCTGAGTATCAGAAGTGTTTTACAGGGAGTCCCAGAAATATATATATATATATACAATATATATCAACAGCATCACCATAAAAGGTTTATTATAGTGAAACCAACACAAACACATCAGAGGAAGTGTGAGAGCAGCTTCAAGTGTTTCAATCTTTAGAGGAATTTAAGACTTTACTGTACATAAAGTCAAACTTTACACTGCAGGAGCTGTGGTTGCATCTCCGATAAAAACATGTATCTTAAACGTGAACATTTTTAATGACACAAACAGCTGTTTTTATTGTTAGCTTTGTTTTTTTTGTTTTTGTTTTTTAGAGGGTTTTCCCAACTCATAAAACTTTCTAAAAACCGTCATTAAAACCACAGAATAGAGACTCATGCTTTTCACTTGCTGCAACAAATATAATAAACTTCATATTATTTTGAATATTTGTTACTCTTTGGGGAAATGTATAATTTATAGGAATTAGGTCTGACTGCATTGTAATCATCATTTTATTTCAAATTAGATCCAGTATAATATTGGTTTCAGTGTTTTATAAGCATCTTTCCACAATAATTGAACATGTTTAAATTGTTCAGAGCTCCTCAGTCAAATCAAGCTGAATCTCAAAATGCAACGATAGTTAAAATCCCTCCATAGACATATTTAATATTCATATTCTAATAAATGAAACATGCAGAATTTTTGTTTTTCGAGACTTCTTCATTTAGCTCCATTAATTGCCAAATTCAGAGCATGTAGAGTTCTGCACACACAACTGCTGTGAAAATCAATTGTAAAATCCTGAAATAAATATTAAACTTAAATCAACCAGTAAAATATATTAAAGAAGAATTAAAGAAAAGTGAAAGTTGACTGCTGTTTGTTTAAAAAGTAAATTTGAAGTCTGTATAGCTCATTATGTTCCTAAACATCCCAAAGGGCCTACACTTGGGCTCAGTTGCAGAATGTGTAAAATATAGTTATAAAATAAACGTCAGTGTGTGTGTCACAACGAAGTGGTCGAAACACCTTAAATAACACGATAATTCAGAAGTTTTTGAGTCACACGCCTCCTAAATGTGCTGATTCTGAATCTTTTAAGATAAACCAGAAAAATCCTCTACAAAGTTTAAACTATTTAGAAACCAAAACAATTCTTCAAAAAAAAAATGAACTGAAAGCCAAAACTGTTTTTGAAAAGTTGACACTTACCGTAGGAGTTACAGGATTTTCATGGAACACAATCAATATGTGTAAATAAATAAATAATGCTGCTGTTATTACAACGAGGTTCCTCAGAACAGTTCCTGGTTTAGACTTCTTCCTCGCCTCCTTTTGTTGTTACTTAATTTGGGTTTTTCTTATTTTCTGTGAATGTAGGCTAATTGATTTCTTTGAAATTTTTCCATAAGCTATATTTAAAATTATATGAAGGCATGTAAAAGATGCTGAATAAATACAAATCAAACAAAAGTTTAAAACAAAAAGGGAAATAATTTGAAAGGAAATTAGTTAAATTATGGTGCCAGAAAATATTTTATAAAAAAATGAAAACACATAGTGGGTAGTTTAAAGTCAGATAATAAATCAGGTAAATGTAAATGCTCACTTGTGCATTTGACAGAAAAACATGAAATTAACGCGTTTTTAAAGTATTAACCCTTCAAAATGGAAAAAAAACAACGTCTCTGGTGTGATAAAAAATAAAAATAAAAAATTCTATAAAGTGACCACAGACAATCTAAACATCAACATCAACATGAAACCGAAACGATTTGTTTCTGTATTTATAAAACTGTATTTAATGATCGTTTTTATTCCGCTCCGTCCCTGCTGCCCCCCACCACCACCACCACCACCACCACCCGCAGACAATAGAGGCTCGTTGATGGGACAGAAAGCGGGTTCCTCACTAGAGGGGGCACCAGACCCACCGATGCTGCGGACCTTCGTGTTTGTGTCACAGCGACACACAATCAAACGCTCTCCGACCGGAGGCTTCCTCACACCTCTCTGCTCACAGATACAACGAGCCTTTAACAGGCTGAGGACCGTCATAATAATCCTATCTGATTAATATCATCTCTGGGATTTAAATGAAAGCATAATGAAACGGAATAACCAACATTCGCTCTGACTTGATTTAATTAAACATGTAAAACTAAATGGTTTTGAGCACAAAACTCCACATTTCAACAGTTTTTGTTCCCTACTCTTTTACGTGTTCTTCCTTTTGCAAACATCTTATTTCCCTGTTTTCTCTTAATTTGAGTGGAATTTAGAGCACAAAGATGCACTGATGTTTATAGAAGTGCACGCTGTCCCTGCTGCGTGCAGGTCAGGGAAACGTCTGAGCTGCTTGCACAGCGCGGAGCCAGTTGGAGGGAAATCCCATGACCTTGTCATTTCCTATCGATCCCTTTTTGTTATTGATCAATAATGGTAATCATAACACCAGCGATTCTAAATAAATTCCATTCACCTCAATTGGAGTGGAGAGCGAGGGCTGGAGAGGAGACACGAGGAAAGACCCAAACAAAGCCAGCAGCAGCTCAAAAGTCAATTAGTCACCTGTTTTTTTTCCCGTTTTGTTTTCTCGGGGCACCAAACAAACCAAACCAGCAGCGTGGCACCGCAGCTTGTTGTTTTTCTGCTCTTACCTGCCAGTCTGAGGGCCGACATCCTCTGAAACTCGGGCTCCTGCAGCCACTTCCACATCCGCCTGAAGGTCTCCCGGCCTGACTTTAGTTTACTCCAGGGTTTGGGGTTCCTCAGCAGGTCTGACAGAGTCCCCTGGGAGCGGCACAGCACCCTCTGAGCGAAGATGGCCTGAGGGATGCTGTACCTCTTCAGCTCCGCCGTGATCCTCTGCGCAACCTCCTTGGTGTTGATTTCTTCCAGCTGCCCCGAGCCGTTTCCCCCCTGCGTCCCCGAGGAGGAGGGCGGTCTTTCCCGGGTGGAAGCCAACATGGGCCCGTGGGATGGAGACTGGAGGTGGGGGTGGGGGTGGGGGTGGTGACCCGCCGAGGATGCGGCCGGGTGCCCCGGGTGGTGCATCCCGTTCAGGTGCGGCATCATCCCGGCCGCCGGGCCACCGAGGCCTCGGTGCTGGTGGTGGTCTCCTCTGGCCAGCATGGAGGCGGTGTGGTGCGCGTCGAAGTTCAGCATCTTGTCGTGGCTGCCGTGCGTCGTGGTGCCGTAGTTGTGGAGACCCTGCTGGGTGTTGTGGATGGAGCCCAGGCCGTTGCCCAGCACCGGAGAAAGGCTCTGACCCATCCCGGACATGTGGTCCTTGTGGTAGGGGCTGTAAATGTTGTTCATGCCCGGTAGTCCCCGCTCGTCCCGCATCAGGGTGAAGCTCCCGCTGACGTTCCCGGAGAGCCGCTGGTGGTGGTGGTGATGGTGATGATGGTGAAACTTGTCCGACACGGTGGAGATGGGAGGCAGCGGCTGCAGCGGGGTTAAGGTGGTGTAGGTGCCGCTCATCCCCATCCCGGGAGAGGACGTGTCGCAGGGCACGCTCATGGCGTGGTGCAGCGGCAGGGACAGCTCCGGCCGGTACTCCCCGCTGCCGTCCAGTATCGTGGCCATGCCGGACACCATAGCGGAGCGGGATGACGCGGCGGCGGCGGCCAGGTCCTGGTGTATCCGTAGGGTGGACGCCGCCGCCGCGGCAGCCGCCGCCGCCGCCCCGTGTCCCCCTGCCGCTACCGAGGAGCTCCCGCGGCCGTGGTGCGGGCTGTGGCCGCTCATCAGCTCCGCATCAGGCGCCAGGGAGCTCACCGCCACCCCGCCATGGAGGCTGCCAATGCCGTCCATTGTCATGTCCGTGTTCATGGCGTAAGCGTCCAGGTCCTTGGCCAGGCATCGATAGGCGTTAGTGTAGGCAGTCTTCATTCATCTGTCCTCTCAGTCCATCGGGTCGAGCGGAATTATCTCTCCTTCTTCTCCTCCTTTCTCTCGCTGCTTCTCCCGGGATGCTCCGGGATGGGTCAGTAGCCGTGGTCCCCCTTCTGTCTTCACTCCCTCGGTTGTGTCCTCGTCCACCAAAGGCCTCTCCAGATGTCTTTGTGTAATTTCCCCGGTATGTGCACATAAAAACGTGTTTTTATCTCGATCATACGGGCCTGTGCGGTGGCTCCCCCATATCCAGCCCTCTCCTCCTCCTGCGTTACTCTGCTCCACAGACGGGAGCTGTCCGCGGTCCCCTAGCCGACCGCTCAACCCAACTTGCTGCGGGAGGAGGAGGTGGGGCAGCGGGGACGGATGGAGGGGCCGCACCCATTTGACTGGCGCTAGAACAAGCCAATCAGAGCCGCCGGAGGAGACCTGGAGGCGTGGCGTGCTGGTAAACTGACCAATCAGCGTCTGTGTTAAATGCAGCGGTTTGAATTGAAGCTGCTCTGGGTGGGATTAAAACCAAACATCAATATTGTATTGTAAAACAACAAAGATTATTATTCCTATATCTTACATTATTTATATGTCAAAGATTTATATATGAATTGAATCCTCTTGGCGATGAATACATGTCCGGAGTATTTATGTGGTGTTTGTATTGATTTGTCTGTTGTATTCTTTCCCATAAAAATGATGGGAAAGAATTCTGATAAATCCATATATCTTTATTTTAAGATCAATACAGCCTCTATTTCTGTAATCCGAGAGGGTCAAAGTTCATTTTTGACATTAGACATAGAAAACAATGTCAAAGCAGATTTATTATGTAGCTGTTCTGGAGCTTTTGAACATATTTCACGGTCTTCATCAACAAATGGGTTTTGCCGGCTGTTTTAAGACAAGTTTTCCTGTTTTAAGGTCATTTTAACACGAGCAGTTCAGAGACCAAAGATGAAGATCATTTGATTTAACTAAAAGCTCCAGAACAGCTTCTAAACTGCGAGCGGTGAGGTCATTTCTTCAACCATCTCTATGATATTTGATATAAAGTGTTATGTTGTTAAATCCAGAGTGAAATGATCCTGTATATTCATCTCCTTTGAACTACTTTTTTTTTTAAATAATGTTTTAAATTATTGATGTCAAATAGGCCTTAAAATTCAAGATATCAATAATTGAACAAATAGAATTAACTGTAACAAAGAAAAGGAACGACTGCTAAAAATATATATTACTTGAGAATAATATAATATAAAGTCCCTCTAAAATTGTCCATAATTATGAGTACTGTAGGGACTGTTCAGCATGTTCAGGCTGAGGAAAAACCTCTACGAAGGCTGTCCCAGGGAAATTAATGTGAAGGGAGTTTGCAGAACGTGTTGAGCAGTGACTGTAGAGAGGCAGTAAATCACGTTTTCCATCCAGCAGACATTCACATGTAGTATACTGTGTGTGAAACAGCGACAACAAACAGCCTTTAATCTGAGTTCTTTGTAACAAACTGAGAATGCTGCTTTTTCTCCTCAGATCCTGCAGCAAAGAAGCAATTTGCCCACAGGGATCATTAAAATTTGATCTCCTCTCAGCTCTCATCTCATCACCTGCTGCCTCCGATTGTTGAGAATAAAAGGGGACAGGAGATAACGGGGAAAAACGGGAACTGACGTGATAAACGAAAATCCTCATTATCCTTACAAAGTGCAACTTTATTAGGGAAATGTTTTTATCTTTGTCTTTTGTCTTTAGGGACTGATTTGTCTACAGTCCACAGAAATGAATGAAAGAATTAGAAAATGAAACTCACTGCGGTAATATCTGATCACAAAACAATGACAATGACATGTTATGACAATGTTATGAAATAGATCTTCAAATTGTATAACAAATGCCATTACATAACTTGACAAGAGACTGTGATGTGAAAAAAAGACATGACATGATGAGATGTGGTGAACATGACACCAAACAACACACATAATACCACCTTCAACAGCATTGTATTGAATGAGGTGATACCGCACGACACCACGCAGCATGACATGAGATCATTACACTACATCATGGAGCTGTCGTCATGGTAACTGTCACGACATAACATGAGAGTCTCCCGTGATAGGACATTATGAAATAGAAGGATCAAAAAGGATATGAAACAATGATGAAATAAATTCCATAATGTGAGGTGACTTCATATAAAATGACTTAACAGTGTGGCATGACATGATATATGATATGACATGACATGATATATGATATGACATGACATGATATATGATATGACATGACATGATATATGATATGATATATGATATATGACATGACATGACATGATATATGATATGACATGACATGACATGATATATGATATGACATGACATGATATATGATATGATATATGATATGACATGATATATGATATGATATATGACATGACATGATATATGATATGATATATGATATATGATATGACATGATATATGATATGATATATGATATATGATATGACATGACATGATATATGATATGATATATGATATATGATATATGATATATGATATGACATGATATATGATATATGATATGACATGACATGACATGATATATGATATGATATATGATATATGATATGACATGACATGATATATGATATGATATATGATATGACATGACATGATATATGATATGATATATGACATTATATGTGATGTATGATATGATATATCATATGATATGATATATGACATAACATGATATATGATATGATATATGATATGACATGATATGATGTATGACATTATATATGATGTATGATATGATATATCATATGATATGATATATGACATAACATGATATATGATATGATATATGATATGACATGATATATGACATTATATATGATGTATGACATGATATATGATATGATATATGATATGACATGATATGATATATGACATTATATATGATGTATGATATGATATATCATATGATATGATATATGACATAACATGATATATGATATGACATGATATATGACATTATATATGATGTATGACATGATATATGATATGATATATGATATGACATGATATGATATATGACATTATATATGATGTATGATATATCATATGATATGATATATGACATAACATGATATATGATATGATATATGATATGACATGATATATGACATTATATATGATGTATGACATGATATATGATATGATATATGATATGACATGATATGATATATGACATGATATGATATATGACATTATATATGATGTATGATATGATATATCATATGATATATGACATAACATGATATATGATATGATATGACATGACATGACATATGACATTATATATGATATGATATGACATGATATATCATATGATATGATATATGACATAACATGATATATGATATGATATATGATATATGACATTATATATGATGTATGATATGATATGACATGATATATCATATGATATATGACATAACATGATATATGATATGATATATATGATTTATGATATGACATGACATGATATAATATAGAATCTCATGACATTATATAATATAGAATGACATGATATATGATATGATTTATGATATGATTTATGATATGATTTATGACATGACGTGACATGAATGATATGATATGATATGATATGATATATGTGTCATGGAATCGACTTCTTCCAATCCCAATATGGAATTTATTTGACTATATGACACTATTTGAAAGTGGAGCTGAGTATGAAGCAGCACTGGTTGATGACAGATGAGCTCCATCTGCATTTAAATGGCTCTAATTCCAGAGAACCTCCCTGATTGGCTGCAGACAGGAAGTGTTATAGAAGGTTATAAAAGGTCTTGTTTTTGTTTTTTTTGGTTCTGTGGGAAAGTGGAGGAATTCATCCTGTTGTGTGATTTGGTTTCTTTTGTTGTCTTTTGGTTGTTCTAAATAAATGTAATGTTTGTTTTTGGAGAAATCCCCGCCTGCATGCTGGTCTGACACTACAACTATTGTCTTCCACAACAATATGACATGATATAATAACACTAGATTCGACAAAATCTCATGTGATATGACATCACATCACATAAACCTGGCATTATATAAAACAACCTGACACGTCATGACAAAGTGTAACACTACTTTAGAATATAATGCATTCTGTTTTATGTGCATTAAATAGCGTTGCATGACATGAAATAATGACATCCTATGACGTCACATGATATGATGACAGTGTAATTGGATATATTGTCATGATGTGGAAACACATGATTAAATTCAACAGGAAGAACAACACAACATTAAAAACAGTAAACATAGATTGTTTTTTGATTTTTAGATGCCAGTACAGTTTGAACTGCAGACTTGGACAGACGTTTGCAGCTGTGCAGCTTAACGTGCTGGATGCAGACTGCAGCGGTGTAAATGATGCGTTGGTGTGTTGGGACATTATCGACAGTCTCCGGGTGGAGTGATGAGCGTGGGAGTGGCACCGAGAGAGCATTATGGCCTGTAGCCCGTTCACTTTACAATTCATTACACTTCCAAGGACAAACGAGGGCTAAATAACTCTTCTCTCTCTCTCTGTGTCTCCCACGGATCCATCATCGCAGAATAACGAGGAAAAAGACAACAACAAAAGATCAATCACTAATAATTCTTCGCTCTTCTTATTGTATATCCAACATTCACCACACACACCAGCTGTAACGTGCACGCAAGCAAGCGTGACTATGACATCAGGGTTGATTTAGATTTTGACGTGTTTGTCAGTGAGGACCACATGAACCCATCAGCGTCCTGCTCACAATATCATTCAACACAACATTCTCATGAACAGTGTGGTCGGGATGCTTCATACCAAGGTGCATCAAAAAGCTCAAGACTGCTCCTGTTGCGTGAACAGCGCCGTGCAGCGCGGCGCCGTGCACGGGAACAGAGTCAGTCCTAAAATCAGCAGGGCGTCACTCACATGTTCGTCAGCAATGTTCTCGGTGCGTCTGTGATGCCGAACACGTTTCTCACAAACAGAAACACACTCTCGTTTCCCACCACGCCGACTCAACAACAAACTGATGTGCTCTCTGCTTCAGTTTCAGTCCGAGTGCACACAGACCCGTTCACAGAAGCACGTGGAACTCAGCTGCTGATTTACAGTTTGAGTTGGGAACTAACTCACGGAGGTTGCAGCTTTTCTGAGGTCGTGCACGTCGCGGTGATGCGCACTGTTCACGCGCAACAGGAGCAGACTCTTTGATCAACCCTCATATTAACGTGGATGTTATTATGGTTGCTCTTTTTTCTGGTTGGTACCTTCCTTCAGTTGCCCATTAATCACACTAAACTTAATTTTCTTTTATTTATTCAGTGTGATATTTTACTTCTTTTCTATTATTATTATAATTGTCATCATATTTATTTGAGGTTATTTGGACAGAAGATGTGTAACAGTCATTGGTAGCAGCTTTCAACTACTCAGAAAAATGTTAATTTGTATAGTTATTTCCATGACTTCTAAATCTTACACTGCGCTTCGTTCACTGACATGTTTTTAATAGTTTTTCTCAATTCTGGATGTATAAAAGCATCTCTGTGATGAGAAGCAGGATGAGGTGATGGATAAATAAAAGGAGGTGGAGGAGAAGAGGAGGAGGAGGAGCACGGTGAGGAGTTGGGCAGATGTTGCTTTGTTTAAAGACTGTTGTGTAATTAAGGACAGAAGAACAGAAGCCTGACCCATTTACTCCTTTTGATCAGCTGTCAGAGAGCCGGGCGGGAGGTCTGCTCAGGGACAACCTGTCTGTCCGTCTGTCTGTCTGTCCGTCTGTCTGTCTGTCTGTCTGTCTGTCTGTCTGTCTGTCTGTCTGTCTGTCCGTCTGTCTGTCTGTCTGTCTGTCTGTCTGTCTGTCCGTCTGTCCGTCTGTCTGTCTGTCTGTCTGTCTGTCTGTCTGTCCGTCCGTCCGTCCGTCCGTCCGTCCGTCCGTCCGTCTGTCCGTCTGTCCGTCCGTCCGTCCGTCCGTCTGTCTGTCCGTCCGTCCGTCCGTCTGTCTGTCTGTCTGTCCGTCCATCCGTCCGTCCGTCCGTCCGTCTGTCTGTCTGTCCGTCCGTCCGTCCGTCCGTCTGTCTGTCTGTCTGGTCCTTCTTCCAACTTTCTGTTGTCCTTCTGAGGGGAGACTGCAGGAGAAGAAGGCTGCTGCTGTTTTCTGCTCCACTACGCAGGAGGTGGAGGAGGGAGGTGAGGGAGGAAGAAGAGAGAGGAAGAAGTTGCAGAGAGGGTTGAGTGGTACAGCGGGGTGAGGAAGAGGAGGATGGGGAAGAGGGGAAGAGGATGAGGACAAGGTGGAGGAGAAAAGACAGGATGAGGGGAGGGAGGGTGAGGGAGACTGTAAAGGAGCAGCTGTGGGTGTGGGGGAGATGAGGGGGAGGGGGAGAGGGAGAGGGAGGAGGAAGTGACAGAGTTTGGAGTCAATTCGGTGGTGTAAACAATATATTGACATCACTGAAGCTCCGCCCCCTCACAGAAGAAAAACTCTTGATGTTTAAAAAACTGAAACAGCTCTGATTTGTATAAATAAATATCTGAATCTGAAATCTCAGCATTTTGGAATTTTAGCAACAATGAAACCAGTTGAACTGGATTGAATCCAACAGCTCCCATGAGGCCTGAAAGTTTCCCCACCGTCACAGTAGCTGAGGCTCCAACCGGAGAGACATCACTGACAGGCTGTAAACAAATCAATAGACACACAGGAAGCACCGCGAGGCTGATCATCTCCTGAGAAAAAAACTAAACACTCCATCGTGTTGAATATTCATCATCTGTGACATAAGAAAAAAATATATAATTCTATGTTTTTAATCCTGTCAACAAATCCCATTAAAAGACCAAAACCAACATTATCATCTGACTTCACTCAGACACAAATCCACATTCTGAACATCTCAAAGGTTATTTAGTCTAATTTATTTAAACATTTGTTGATTTCATTAATACGTATTTAGTCCTCTCGGCGGAATAAGTAGAAATAAACTCTACTGTGTGCAGTCCAGTGGGCATAATCACAATTGTCTCAATGAAACATGAAAATGAAATAAAATAAAAATGTTCAGAAGTCAGAATTTCTGTTTTACAGACTTTCAGCTGGTTGCCTGATTATTTCTGATTTTTCTGAAACATTTAAAATGTATTTTAACATGTGAAGAAGAAACCATGTTTGAACACAGTGATGTGATCGTTTCATTTGTTTGTTTCAGACCTATCAGAATATTGAACTATATTTTAATGTCATTATTGTGTTTTAATGAGAATAAAAAATATTACAGCTGTTGAGTATTAAAATCCAGGCTGGGAGTCATCAGAGGCCCGAGGACACGGCAGGGTGGTGATGTTGTGTCATTACATATATTGCTTTTTAATTATTTTGTCAACATCTCCTTTATTTAATCCAATAAAGTTTCTGTCTGTCCATTTAAATTCAGAATCATTTCCATTGCAGCCAAACAGGAACTGATATGAAAATCTGTCATAAGTGTTTAATTTATTTATAAAATCAGATGTTTTATTCCCCACCTGTAACATCACCTTTGCTAAACATCATGCTAATAAAATCTGTGTCAGTGTTTTGAAACAATCATGGAAATGTTTCGTACATTTTAAAGGTATATTTTGACTTCATTAGAGAAATATGAACATTTACGAGATGAAACTTCCTGTTAGAAGTGTTGGAGCAAAGTTTACAGGATCTAAATGGATCTGAGTCATCGGACCTTAAATCAGCACTTTTTATATCTAAAGTCTTCTTTTTACAAATACTGGATTCAACACCATCAAGTACAAATGTTGTTGTTGTTTTTTGCAGGAAACATTTCATAATTACATGATTTCCATTCATTCAGTTCAACTTCTGGACAGAAACATGAAAAGGAAGATAATGAAGGACATGAGGAGCATCAAAGACAAAACTGTTGGAGACACAGAGACAGACAGAGAGATGGAGAGACAGATGGAGAGACAGAGGGAAAGACAGAGAGACAGAGGGACAGAGAGGCTGAAAGCCAGCGGCAGCTTGTATAAAATGTGAATAAAGCTGCAGGTTGATGAGGATGTTTCCTCCCCTCTGTCTGTCTCTTTGTCCTCTCTGTCTCTCTGTCTGTCTCTCTGTCCCTCTCTGTCTGTCTCACTGTCGCTCTGTCCTCTTTGTCTGTCTCTCTGTCCTCACTGTCCACTGTCTCTCTCTCATCTCTGTCCTCACTGTCTCTCTGTCTGTCTCTCTGTCCTCTCTCTCTCTCTCTCTCTCTCTCTCTCTCTCTCTCTCTCTCTCTCTCTCTCTCTGTCCTCTCTGTGTCTCTGTCCTCTCTGTGTCTCTGTCCTCTCTGTCCTCTCTGTCTCTGTCTCTGTCCTCTCTCTCTCTCTCTCTCTCTCTCTCTCTCTCTCTCTCTCTCTCTCTCTCTCTCTCTGTCTCTCTGTCCTCTCTGCCTCTGTCTCTCTGTCTCTCTGTCCTCTCTGTGTCTCTGTCCTCTCTGTCCTGGGCCATCTGCTCCGTCCCCAGCAGCAGTATTGATCTGCAGCTTTGTCCTGGAGACGTCATGCTAATCTGCAGCGTTGGTGACAAACAGGCTTCGCTTTACCTCCATCTGTCCCACCGACTCTCTCTCTCTCTCTCTCTCTCTCTCTCTCTCTCTCTCTCTCTCTCCTCTCTCTCCACCTCTCTCTCTCTCTCTCTCTCACTCTCTCTCTCTCTCTCTCTCTCTAAATGACCCAGCAGTTTTTAAACGGGGGTCCATCTGTCCGCCTCTTCCTCTTCCTCTTCCTCCTCCTCCTCGCTGCTGTCTGGTGAGTCCTATTCAGTGTGTTTTGGTGTTTCATGGCAGCCATGATGAGATTAATTGTATATATATATATATACTTGATTATACTGTATAAATCCTATACAGTAGGATTATACTGATATACATAGTAGATATATACTAATTGATAAATTCAAGCTTTAAAATCATAATTGACTGATCAGACCCTGCTGCTGTAGTTTGGAGCCTATTTGACTGATAAATATATTGAGATCATGTAGAAATAAACAAATATGCATTAAACAGATTTGGAGTTATAGAAATAATTGTAGGAGTAAATATTAACATTTATTCTGTTGTTTTGCATTTACATGGTAAAAATCTGACATTCAATTGACATAATGTATTTGTAGAGGGAGAAATATTTATTTGTATTTAGAGGTTTAAAAGGTTTTACAGAGACATGCAATTTAAGATTATAAATTCCCATAATATGAACATCAAAGTCAATAACAATATTAAAGCAATGATGTGTCAAGAAAACTTTTATTTTTAAATAATACGGAGACTTGTAGGGGATAGTACAAATAAATACACACTCAGTAATTTAATATCGAGATATTCTGTTTGTTTCAAGACAATTCAGCTCTTATGAAGATTTACACATGCACACACTGAAATCATACATGTACAATAAAATATACAGAACAAACATGTACCTATTTACATATTTGGAAATCAAATGAAGACTTATAACCACAAATAGAGAGGAGTGACACATGCATACAATACACAGAAAAATACATTATGATATTTCATAGACAGACACAAGAAAAAGACTTGTATGGTTAATAGATCGTAATGAATATATAATATGCAGCATATCATGAAATAATACAGAGCCGTGTGGACATTACATGAAAATTCATGGAGACATAAAGGTGAAATAAAAATAAGCCTTGAGTTTGTTTGAGGCAGAATCAATAATAGTGCATTTATGATGATTTATATGGAGATCTACTGAGGCAATATGTTCAGAGATAAAATCAGTTTATACAGACATTTGTAGACAAATATAGGAATTTGAATGTGTTTATATATGTGGGAATAAAGAGATATTTAAAATGATACGACACCTTTATGAATACTGCATCGAGATGGTAGAAGGAGATACAGAAAATATAGAAATAAATTGGCTTTCAGGCAAGCACATTTTCTGTTTTTCACAATACACACGCACACTTTTAAAGTCATACTAATAATAATAACAATACTGTAGAATTTAAAAGGCTAATCTCAGCTGTTTGGGGGGGAAATGGAAGCACACTTCCATTATCTTCCTCCTTTTTTCTTGCATCTTCTCCCCCTTCTCTCCTCCGCCTCCTTTATTCTCCTCAAGTCTTTTCAAACTTTTGGGACCTGCTGCCTCCTTTGTTGTGCTTCTGTTGGCCGTGAAATCCGCCTCTAATGGGAACACAATGGCCGCGTGCGGAGCCGACCCGCTGTATTCAAATGTGACCGCACGCCATTATCACTGCGTTTCCAGCTCTAAATAAACACTCATTTAAAAGCCTTTCATTTCACGCCTTTATGAATTTCTATATTAGCCTTCGTACATTCTTGAACTGCCGCTGAATTCCAGCCAACTGCAACAAATCTGCCTTCAAAAAAATCTGACTGGGATTGTTTTGTAGATTAAATCACTTGATGTTACTGGAAAATAGACTTTCAGACAATCACCAGCTTTTTCTAGATATCCACAACAGAAAAAGAAAGAAGAAGTAACCGTGCATGTTTTTAAAAATAAGAGTTTTAATTCATAATATGAAATATTTATTTCATTTAATACCTTTTTTTCCCAATGACAATACATTTTAATAAACATTTCTGTAAACGTGCTAGTGTTAGCAACCTGGCTAATTATCTGTTAGAGTGTAAAAGCAAAAAGTTCTACAAATAATAAAGAAGTTACGAAATATAAGAAAATAAGACGCAGAATTAGTAACAACAGCCGAAAAATCTCATCTGAGAGCACAAATCAGAAGAAGAGCAAAACTATGAGTCCAACAACACACTGATCACTTCCTCTGTTCAGACACACAAACAGTGCAAAGCAACAAACACACACATGTAATAAAGTTATGAATTCAAACAGCTCACATTAGCAATGAGACATAAACAGTAAAGAGTACAGATGTTGATTTAATGATATTATATAAAAACTGAAATAAGATCAACCAATAAACATGTGCAGCACAAACACATAAAACACAATTGTAATAAATCACATATATTCATCTTTATTTTAATATTGAAATAAAATCACATTTTAATAATTTTGGCAAATGAAATTAGAATGTTATTTGTCAAAGAAACAGATTGTCTCCTTCTGCTTAAATACTTTTATCATTTTGGGTTTTAATATTCTTTATTCATTAAGTAGACTGTTAAATTATATTCTGTGTTTATGCAGGTTTTAAATTGAAATGTATTAATGTGCAAGTTTCCAATCTAACAAACAAATTCCCAGAAAAAGCAACGAGTTGACGCAACTTGAGTTTAATTCATTTGCAGCTGCAGTTATTCATTCAGCTGAAGAGCAACTTCTGAAAATCTTGTATGTAAATGTTTTATAATATCGTTGTTTGATTTCAGTCAAAGGAAAAGTAAACCAGTTTAAATGTAAATATGAGAGATCCATCTGGAGCTGAATGTCCAGGAAGAAAAACATTTTACTTTTATCATTTGTGAAGGAAACAGAAAAATAAAATAAATAAAATAAAAGGTTTTCTAAAAGTAGAATATTTTGCACAATTCTTATAATTAATGAGCTCATTGTCTCTTCTCATTACTTCACTTCAGTCACACATCGGCTGACAGTTTGAACACACACACACACACACAGACACACACACACACACACACACACACACACACACACACACACACACACACACACGCACACACACATCAGAGAGAACATGGCCACAGGCAGCAGCAGCTCATGCTAATTCAGATCAATATTAGTGATGAACTTCCATGTGAGCTCAGTTTCCTCTCCGAGCAGCAGCGCCGTGATCTGAGGGCAGCTTTCCTCCTCATCTGTGCACGTTAGGTAACACTGCAGTGTGTGTGTGTGTGTGTGTGTGTGTGTGTGTGTGTGTGTGTCTGTGTGTGTGTGTGTGTGTGTGTGTGTGTGTGTGTGTCTGTGTGTGTGTGTGTGTGTGTGTGTCTGTGTGTGTGTGTGTGTGTGTGTGTGTCTGTGTGTGTGTGTGTGTGTGTGTGTGTGTGTCTGTGTGTGTGTGTGTGTGTGTCTGTGTGTGTGTGTGTGTGTGTGTCTGTGTGTGTGTGTGTGTGTGTGTGTCTGTGTGTGTGTGTGTGTGTGTCTGTGTGTGTGTGTGTGTGTGTGTGTGTGTGTGTCTGTGTGTGTGTGTGTCTGTGTGTGTGTGTGTGTGTGTGTGTGTCTGTGTGTGTGTGTGTGTGTGTCTGTGTGTGTGGTGTGTGTGTGTGTGTGTGTGTGTGTGTGTGTGTGTGTGTAGTATAATACAGTACACACTGCATAAAAACAGAATGAGGAACCAACGCAGCTGGAAAACATCGTTGATCTCATCTGTGGATTTTTCTCTCTTTAAATTTTGAAGTTGACATTTTAAGATTTACAGGAAATAGTTTTGTTTTTTTGAGGAGGGTAAATGTTTTTCTTATTTTAATGTTTTTGTAAATAAAATGATTATATTACATGTTGACATATTTCAACATGATCTGGGTTGCCCTGCTTTGATCTACTCGGCAGTGTTTGCACTGTTTGCCGTACGTTACTGCGTCCAACTGCACAAAAACAGAAAACATTCACCAAACATGTTTTTATTGCGATCCGGTCAGTAAGTATGAAGAGTTGCAGGATTTTGACATGTAGATTTTTATGTGACCCAAATTAAAACGATCAGTCTGTGTTCCTGCTGCGAAAATCTGAAACATTAATAAAAGGTGTTTCCATATTAACCGTGATAGCAGTATTATAGTATAGCATGCTTATCATTTAAATATACATCGTTAGATATTTGAAATAATAAAAAATATCAGTTGTTTCAATGTGTAGCAGTTCAGAAAATTCTGTGTTTCAATATCTTCCTTTTATGGCCATTTGTCTTTATTCCTCTTTATTTTGTGTATATTCTTATATCTTGATTAGGACTCTCAAAAAGCACATTTATTATTTGAGACCATCATAGTTAAATAAAGGCTAAAAAAACAACAACCAGATTAAAGTTCTCCTCCTCCCTCGGTGCTCATTTCACTGTCTTACTTTTATTTTGAAAGTTCTTTGCTCAGGTCTGATAAACACACACAGACACTCGGCTCACTTTATTTTCTAACAAAATTATAAGTGTTATTAATGTTGTCATCACATTCTTCTTCCTGTTAAAGTGGTCTGAAGTTAAAGTCCTCTCTTATTAACTACAGGACTGAGGGGGGGGGGGGGGGGGGGGGGGTCCTCCTCCTTCCTGCATGATTATTTAATGTCCTCTGGCGTGTTGCTCTTTTAATCATAACATTTGATTTATTGATTTGCTCTTGTCAAGAAGACGGCCGAGTGTCTGAGTTTCCACACTGCTGATCAAAGAGAAGAGAAATAAGAGGAAGAAAAGGCGCGTTAATATTTCAGATCTCCCAATCAGACATGACAGTAGATCAGGAGGGCTGGGTGGGTGTTGAGTGTTTCAACAAATCAGATGATTTCATCAACCTTTTCTATCATCATTTTTCTTGTTTGTGTCACTACAATTTTTTCTTTTCTGTGTGTTTCCAGAAGATAATGGAAACTAACTTTTTGGTCTTTTTTTTTTAGATTCCTGATATTTAAGACTCACATGAGGTGATATTTTTTTCTATTAATTCGCCACTTTTGATATTGTATGTTTATTTTTCACTCTAAAGGTCAGTTATGCTCCGTCTTTGTTGGACCTTAAACAGTAAATTTATCATATTTTATCTTCACACGTTGGGCTCTGTGCAAACATTCGAGCCACTTCTTCATTCTTGTCTGTGACCGTCCTCAGGAAGCCGTCTGATTGGCTCCACGTTCATCCTGCAGCAGGACAACGACACCCAACATACAAGCAGAGTCATAAATCTTCAATCACAAGAAGGAGTCCTGCAACAGATGGGGTGCCACCCCCCTCCCTCCCACCCCATGTACTTTATTTTGTATTCAGTATATAAAGCAATGATTTAAAAACAGATTCAACTTTCACTCAGTTTAACACTCAAAGACAGATTTGTCCTTTGTGACTTATTTTTGTAAAATATTTTTTTATTATACATTTTTATGCCTTTATTTGATAGTGACAAATAAACCAGAAGTGAGACTGAGGAGAGCAGGAGAAGACCTGCAGTGAAGGTCTGGTTGTAAACACCTTCATCGATCCTCTCTCTGGTCGCCCCATCAATTCATGTACAATCACTATTTTGATATTTGTGTGGTGAAAGTTCTTAAATTTATCACATTGACCCACGATTAAATATTTGCATATTTATTTGCCTTTTTATTTCTATATTTGAGGTTTTATTTATTTCATATTTGTTAGTTTAATTTGTGTTTGCTGTTTTCCTGCCTCCCTGACCTCTTTCCCTGCTGCTGAAATAAACACACAACGGCCACAACAATGTTTACAGTAATTATTAAGTTTAAAATTTTTCTCACTTTTACTTTAGTTTTCAGAGCTTTTGTCAGTAAAGTTTTTTGTTTTTTTTAAATTGTTTTAAATTTAATTCTCATATTTCAGCTTTGAGTTTTTCTCCCAAACGAATCAATAAAGTCCGATCATCCCAGACGTCGGCACTACCACATGATTATGAGTTGTATTTGAAAATGAAAAAAGGGATAAACATAACTGAATTACACGTTAATTAAACATTGCTGCCCACACAATTACAGTTTCCTTTTTACGGCACCATTTTAATTATTTTAAGACAGAATTAATTTTTTATATTACTGAACAACAATATCAAATGTGTGAAAGTTTACAAATTGTTTTATTTAGGTCAAATAAAACAATTTGTTTGGTAACAATGGTGTGTTTTAAATCCAGTTGTTGACTCCTGCAGGTTTTCTTTTGTTAGCGGCTGCTGACATAAAGCGGCAGGACTGAAAGGGTCAAAGGTCAGCGGTCAGCCACCCCAGCGCACGCCACCTGACCCCTCAATTTACATACACGCTGACCTACATCCTGATGGCACTTCTTTATTTCTCTGTTCCTTAAATATCCTCCATTAAAAAAAAGTGTTTTACCCTGAAAGATTTACTGCAAATAAAATACTTTAAAAATGAAAAATCTACTTAAAAAAAATTGATAAAAGTTGAATTTAGGAAAGCAGTGGACATTGGAACAAATTTGTGAGTTTGTTTGCAGGATTTTTTTTTTTTTTATGAAAACTTACATCTTTTACCTGTTATCTCTGTTTCATATTGTACAAATGCTTTTGGTTTATGTTCATTATCATTTTAATTATTATTGATCATTTCAGGGCTACTGGTGTAGAAATAATGACATCATTCATCAAGAGGAGATAGTGACTGTTTGAGTTTAGGGGCAGGAGAGATATATAAATAAAAAGAAGCTATTTATACAAACACATACATTTCCAGGAGAGGATATTAAAAAAAAAATATATTTCCCTTTAGTAATTCACAAGATCTTTTTCTTTTAAAGTGCATCGTGGTTTTTAAATTGTTTCCTGGGATTTCTGTGTTTGTTCGTTTTTTCAGTGAACATAAAACTGAAGTTTGTCACTTTTGTATTTAAACTATGAAAACAGCAAAGAAACGACGGACTTTGATCATTTCTAACAAAACTGGCAGCGTTTCATCCAGTCAGCGGTTCAGTGGACACTCCCTGACCTCTGACCTCTGCAGTTCACCTCGCTCCCTACAAGTCAACAACACAGTATCGACCTGCAGCCTGACTTCATCTCTGTTTGCGTTTCTGTGCCTGCGTATGTTGGGAGCAGCGGGAGTTTTAAACCTGAACAGGAAGGACTTTCACTCAGGTGACGACAAAACATTGGTGCAAAAGACAGAGATTTAATTGTGTGTGTGTGTGTGTGTGTGTGTGTGTGTGTGTGTGTGTGTGTGTGTTTTGAATAATTAATCCAAAGACAAAGTGATTAACACACACGATTAAAATTGAATGTAACAGTAAATGGGAAAAAAAAGTATAAGGAAGAATAATACAGAACAGAATAAATTGGACAAAGATAAAGTTGAGATCAATAGACTGGAAGAGATAAAGTGAGATGAACTGAATGATAACTGGCTCAAAGTGTTCAGACAAACAAAGACATGACTGAAAGGACTTTAGATAAAACTGAGACACGTCGACGTGATGTCACAGCTCTCCATCTCCTCCCTGGGAAGGTCAAAGGTCACAGTGGGTCACGACCCTTTTTACAACATGGACAAATCATTGTTTACTGTTGATGATGACACACACACATTTTCTGATTCACAAATTTCATCATGGCTGGAGTTTGATTTAGTTGAACCAATAAAGAAAATGCTTCGCTGTTTGTGTTCACACTGGAGTCACATGACCAGCTCAGCTTATTGATTGGACAGTTCTGCTCTTTATCTTTTCTTTTTCAGGTCACAATAAGCTCTTTGCAGTTTTTACTTTAATATTATGGGAGGATCGTTGCTGTGCGGTTGCTATGCGGTTGCTATGCAGTTGCTGTGTTCCACTTGTTTACCTCACTTTTTATTGAAAACACACAGTAACACAACTTCCTTTGAACTTCTGTACTGAGTTCACGTGGTGCACACAATCATTTCCGTTGATATATTTATATCCTGCTTATACAAACCTCTTCTTCAGCAGCAGATTCATTTTTATAGTAGTTTTAGTTTCTGAATCGTGCTTAAATTCTTTATCTAGTATTGCACAGATTGTTCAGCTTTGCTTTTGCACCACAAACAAACCTCAGCAGAGTTCCACCTGTTCAGGTCTTCTCTCGCCCGGCTGTTTCACACCCACCAAAACAACAACAACATCCTGTTATAACCAACAGACGTCAGTGTTCAGAAACACAGAAAAGAAGACACCATTCACTTTGTCAAATGGATAATTTCATTCGTTTAATGCCTAAATAATTAAATAAATACAGAGTAGATAGATCCTCTTTCAAGTATTGGATGAATAAAACATATTTGTTAATCTACAGCATATTGTACATGATATTTAAATGTGGTTCTAGTATATATTCCTCCTCTGAGGGTGATCTCTAAAGACACGCTGATATTGATGGAGCCAGCATCAGTTTCATTCAAAATTCAAAAAAATACATCCTGGAAGAATTTTACCTAATATGATATTGAATATAACAAAACGACAAAAATAAAATATAATTACATCCCTCTCAATTTTAACAAGTTTGTTGGTGAGGTGCTCAAGTCATAAATTAACATTATTATTCTTATTAAATAGGGTTTCTAACCTCCATGCCAACAATCGTTTTGTCAAAGTCCTGAAAATGTCACATTTCAAGTCGTGGACAATTATCATTGTGGAATCAAAATGTAGGAGACTAAAAAACAGACAAGTGGCAAAAATACAGCTGAAATTACAAAAATAGGCCCAGTTTCTCTCACTTCTGTGAAAACACAAAATAAACCAATGAAATGAAAAAAATCCAATGAAAAAGACGAGTCTCTTCCTTGCAGAAAAAAAAGCACGTTAAATATGGAACTTCACATTCGATATGCCTCTAAAGCCTCACATTCAAGAGATTCACATTTGCTGATTTTTAGGGGCTAATGGACAACAGCTGAAGAAATTCCCAGATTGAAACCACAGGCGACAAACACCACGGAGCAATTTGAATCCGGATTACTAACGACTCACAAATAAGAAATGTTTAAAATGGATCTACAAAACATTAACATACCACAGAACACACCAGGAAGCAACAATCAAAGTACTTAGTACAACTGTACCCATTCACAAAAACCTGAGTATTCAGATGCACATGACCTATGGAATGCCATGAGCGCCAACATTTTTCCAACTAACAGCCGGACCGAAACCTTCATCCAGAATAATTGAATCCAGTCGTAACTGCTGTCCTCCCGTGATCCCGTCAGTCCAACACCGAAGGTCACCACCGATGCAGGAAGTAGCATGCCCTTTATGCAGTGAAGTGGACAGGAAAGAGGTGGAGGTCTGGGGGATGGAAGGAAGCGCGGCACACCCAACAATGGGCAGTAGTTCAAACAAATGTGATTTCATGTGAAATGTGAATTATAAAAAAAAAAAAAAGAACTATTTCTTTGTTCCAAGTTACCAACCAATGATTTGGCTTAGAAGCCCCACATTAACAAAACCATAAGGATTATGATTTCTATTGTGTCCATTGTGCATCCTTTGCTAACCCGGTATCACGGCAAAGCGTGAAATATACACGCCAGTCCACTCCAGCAAAATGTGAGATAGTCACGCTTTGCGCTGTGTAGGTGTGACAGTTACACGTTTTCCTGGAGCAGGCGGAAATGAAACCTGCTGAAAGCTTAGAGTCATGTGATTTACAGGAAAATTAAAATTTTAGCAAAAACACGTCGTTGGATTTAGGAAACCAAAAAAACATGGTTGTTGTTGTTAGAGAAAAAAAAACAACTCAAGAAAAACAACTCAAGAAAAACGTTGTCACCTCCGGGATTCTGCCGTCAAGTTTCACGCATTCAAAACATGCAGCTAGCTATCTCACGTTTTGCTGTCGTGGACCGGCGTGTCTGTTTCGCTCTTTGCTGTGATACAGGTTTGTCTTTTCAGATGATTGTGTTGTTGTGTGTCGTCTCTTCTCAACGCACCGTGAGCGGGCACATTGTCGTGTTGGAGAACCTTGTTGCCATCCTGCCACAGTTCAGGATGTTCACAGTGGATGTTTCCCCCGCAGACGCCTCAGAAGTTCCTGGTGGAACTCGGTGTTGACAGTCTGACTCTGGGGGACCAATTCACGGTGATACAAAGAAAACCCAGCTGGTGTCTCCTGAACCTGACGGGTCTTCTTCGGTCTCGGACAGTGAAGCTCCGCCCCCTCCGGAAACGTGATGTCATCAGAACACCTCGCTCGGCTCGTCACTTCACCGCTGTTGACGTTCTGAAGCGTTTCAAGTATCTTTGTTGCCAATTTCCTGAGTTTCACACAACAGTTTGATGTTCGCCCTCTGCTCAAGTAAATGGTGCAACGTAGACTGCTCAGAAAACACCACACGGGCTGATGTCGATCAAACAACGTAACTTGCAATACTTCCTCCCAGAGGTTTTAGGTTCCCCTGGCTGACACGGTGTCCTCTAGTGGACTGATGAGTGTATTACATGCTCTGATGTAATATGGGGCTGGTAATGGCGCAATCCAACAAACATGGAGCATTGGGGGGAAACATTAGCCCAGTGCACAACAGCTGCAAAATTCATTCTGTGGAAATCTTTTTGATGTCCTGTCAGAGACAAGCATGTCCGATTTTATTTTGCCTTCTCGTTTTTAATTTGTCAACTCCATATATTATGCTGAATGTGAGGACAAAGCACTCTTCCACACACAATGGCAGACATGGTGAAATGAATGAGTGACGATGGTGCTGGAGGTGAAACAGGTGAAACAGGTGAAACAGTGAATTTGGGCCCTCGGACCTCCTTTATTTAGTTCATCTTTGAATGTCGTGAGACACAAAAATCTGTCTGCTGTAGACTGATGAAGGTTTCAATATGTAGTCTGACGTGTGTCTTGGCGAAATCACGGGAAAATCTCTTAATGTGACACGGTAACCATCTTAAAAGGAAAAATATCATGTGGTCTGCTCCCAGTGTCTGTGCAGTTACGGGAAACCCAATAACAGATCTGCGTTGAAAGACCAGAAGCTGTGCTGTCGTGTGTCGTTGAAGGAACCAACAAAAGAATAACTACAACCTCAGGAAGGTTTTTTGCAGGATTACCAAACACCAACGGTGCACAGCTGTTTATTATAAGGCTAATATGAGATAGATCACAATATCACCACTTTCTCCATGACTGAGTCTATCAGGAGCCTCTGACGGCCTACATGGTGTGTTGCTGAAGAGCGTTGGGATAAACGTTGGCTGCGTGTCACCAACCTAACCTGCATAAACACAGCGGTGCGACTGAGGCGTCTACTTTTTTTAATCGTTGCATTAATGTTGGTCTGGGCACAGCCTTGCTTTTAAACAGTCCATCTGTTGATTTGTAGTTGTGGTGCTGTGGAGGGATGAGTGATTTAAATACCACTGAACAATGAAAGGTTGTGATATTTTTGTGAAGAGCGGTATCCTCGGAAAATCCATCTTTCTCCGAAACAGCAGTCTTTTTTCAACTTTAGAGTTTCGAGCAGCAGAAAATGCTCCTTGTTTCTTTAGCCGTGGTGATTGTGGGGTTTTCCAGAAGGATCTTGGGCTGAAAAGAGTTTCAAGAATCCATCACACCAACTCAGCCTCGTAGTTAAGATTTTACACATAAATTACGCCCTCGTTTGTTTGCCATTTCTGTAGTTCTGGCCGTGTGGAAACGCTGGAGAGGAGTTCCTCTAAGCACAGTGGGAGAGCGACAGCTTCAGTAGTCCGTCTGTGTGCATCTTGTAGAGGAGTTTGAACTCGGCGGGCAGCTGATGGGACTCCTGCCATTTGGTGGTGAACTTGGTGCCCTTCCTGTCGTAGTAGTGATACGGCAGCTCTTTCCCCGTGTTGGGGTCCCAGCCGAAGGGCCAGAAGCCGTACAGGTGGATCTGGTCGCACATGGAGGACGCCAGCGTGTACATCAGGATGCCGGTGCTCAGGCGCTTCGGAGCCAACTGCTTGGTTTTCCAGTAGCTGTTGGGTACAAGCGAAAAGAAACGCAAACCAAAAAGAACTTTAAATTTGTCTCTTTTTTTTTCTTCAGTCACTGTTTACATTCATGCATCATATATTATTGTTAATAATCACAATGGAGAAAAATTTAAATTGTGAACAAAAGTAAAATCTATGTAACTTTTGACTTACATGATTTAAAAAAGAGATTGCAATGAAGTTTAAATATGGCTTGTTTTTCTATGGATCATATTTTCTAAAATTTTAGTTTAAGGTCCCACTTTAATCAGCAGAACTGCAGAGAAAACCAGACCTCCTGTTTTAATTGGCTGTTGGAGCTGTTTTCTGTCAATGCAAACTCAACATGTCCTTCTGCAGTGGTGAAAAGGCAACTTATCTGAAATTAATAGTAATTTCTTTTCATTATCTTTAAACTGCACATTGGGAAAAATGCACAGACATTTCGTCTTGGCCTAATTCAGTGTGTAAAAGATGGGTTTGCAGACCCTTCTTTCCTTTTGTTGAACACAACATTTTTGCTGAAAATGTAAATTTTGGAAGATGAACCATGTGAGCATCTAGAATACAGTTATTCCATGCTGTTATGATTGTTTTTACAAAATTATAAAAACGAAAAACTTTAATATCCAATCACATATTTGTATAGTGAAGGCACAAAACTGAATATCAGAAAAAGAAAAGAAAAATATCCATAACTGTTCAGTCCACTTTTGCGTGCTTATTTCTAGAAATCATTCACCAAAATTCTGAGAATAAGCTGTTACTGACAGCAGTAAATTCAGGGGGTTAAATTTATATCTAAAAAACATAATCTGACCACTGCTGATGCTTTCTACTGGCAGTCCTGCTCTGCAGCATCACAACGGGGGAAACTCTCCACACTGGACCCAACAAAAGCATCTCCAGGAGTCCTTGAGGTGCTAAAAGCCGCCTGAGCTGCTTAAAAGTGGTAATTCTTCCAGAGCAGGTAGATTTAATGGGATTGGTAGAGATTAGGCTACTGTACGAGCAGCCTATTCTGCTGCTACAACACTAAGCACCAGCCTTAAATCCCTCTCAACACACAGTTACGGCTGTGTGCCATACCTTTCACTAAAAAGCTGTTTCCTTATAATCCGGCTTTGGAGCCTAAATCTCCTCTTCGCAATATAGAGCACAGCTCAATACAATAAAACCACATGTTAGTTTCTACAAATTACTCCAAAACAGGACAGATATAGATGGGGGACATTTAAAACACAGACAGAGAAACAGATGGACAGACTGACACGTAACATACAAAAAGCTGTGTCCTGTACGTGTTCGGAGAGGCCCGGCCATTCTCACCAGGTGTTAATGGGTTTTCTACGGTGTGCAAAGTCCTGAGAGGTGCCACAGTCTGATCAACCATTCACTTTATGAAATAACTGAGTGGCACCATTTGGATTGGAGAAACTGGAAAAACTGCCAGTTAGAATAATGCAGAGAGTAATAATGTTTCCTCGAAGGCATATTTGGCAAAAAGCATATTGTAAGCCCACTGTTCAAAAAACTCCCTCAAAAATCATATTTTTGGAATAAATCCTGTGAAGACCAAAAGCCAACCATCAGTGTTGGGGAGTTTACATGTAATTACAGTTATTGTGAAAAAATATGAAATTAAAGTTGCAATTCAAAATGTTGGTGAGTATATTCTTTTTGGTAAAAAGGTCATGTGTAGAAATATAATGTTCTTTCCGTTTCTTTTCATTTTTTTCCAGAACATTCATGTCCTCATCTACACCGAGACAGGCTCCATTCGTTTGGAAGTATGCACCCAAATTATAAACCATTTTATTAAATTTGACAAGAATCAGTGTTGAGTAGTGTAAAGAGGTTTACAGTGTCTACAACTGCATTTCCCAAAAAGTCGGGTGGTATGTAAAATGTAAATAAAACCGAATGCAATGATTTTCAAATCATGTAAACCCATATTTAATTGCAAATAGACCAAAGACAGTATATCAAAAGTTGAAACTAAGAATTTCCATTGTTTCATGAAATATATATGCTGATTTTGAATTTGATGCCAGCAACACATCTCAAAAAAGTTGACAGGTGCATGTTTACCACTGTTTAGTATCTTCTCTTCTTTTTACAACACTGTCTTTTTAATGCAGTGCTGCCTGAGGGCTCGAAGATCACCACCATCCAATACTAGTTTTCAACCTTGTCCCTTGCATTTCAACATTTGATATATTGTCTTTGGTCTATTTGCAATTAAATATGAGTTGATGTGATTTCCAGATCATCGCATTCTGTTTTACTAAACCTTTTTATATGAAGCTATACTTGTAAGGCACAAAGAATTGCATAGCAGATGAGTGTATTGTTGACTTTGTTTTTTCATGGTATTTGTTAACAACAAGAAACATCTAGAATAATTCCATCTTTATGTATCAACAATTGATCTGTATCTAAATGTACAGTTTAGATGTAAATGCTCCTGATCAGATGATGATCACAGGTTAAGATCAGGCGAGGATGAGGACTGCTGTGTTACTGACAATGACAATATAATGATGATATAACATGTGGCTGTACTTTGGAAGTTTGATTTGTCTTACTTGTTGACATACTGCATGATGTTTCCAGGCCAAGCCAGCTGGACGTTTAGCTGACCTCTGTGCTCCACAAAGAAGTCCACCAGCGTTCTCGTCACTGTGGCCGAAGTATGGAAGAAAAACGCCGGGATCCACAGGATGGCCCCGTCCAGCTTCTTCAGGCTCAGGAAGAAGTTGTTCCTGTCCTGCACAGTCAGTAAATTATTGTAGTATTTCTCCAGGATACTGGGGTTAAAGGTCGTCATGTTGGTCCGACGCCCAACGTCCTTCTTAAAGATCTCAGTCGGTGCGAAGTTGCAGCGGAAGACAAAGTCAAACTTCTCGATCTGGGCGCCGCAGCGAGAGCCAGTGAGGATGCCACTGTTGCCGACCACAGCGCAGACGTTGTAGTGCTTATTGAGGACCGGCGAGACCTCTGGGAGGAGCGAGCGGAAGCTCTCCCCGATGGAGAAGACGTACTTGTGGCTGGAATAGTCGTAGTGCATGAGCTGTCCGATTCGAACAGAGTCCCGTGTCAGCGTGAAGTTGTGAGGAATGTCGATGTACTGAGAAATCTCCCTTCTGCAAGACAGAAAGACATTTTTATATTTAATACTGCATTCTTACTGTAAACTTTCACAGGTCACTACATGAAGTCATGTTTTCCTGAGCTAACAAAAATATCTTAAAACAGGGAAATCTACAAGGGTTGGACACCATAGCACCAAAACCTCCGCAATGAAAGAGTGCTGTAAGTGTAATATGACCCTCACAACATGAAGCAATCATTCGCAAGAAATCCAGATACCACCAGATGGTGTTGAATGGTTGCACTCTATAATAGAGGAGTGGAGGGTCATATTTCCACCTCCTGCACTGCCAAACGTGTAGGGCAGTCATTGAAGGTCAAGGAAACTGTTTCAGGAAGGTTGTTGGGTACCAAGTAAATACACAACCTTGACTATTCCACACGTTCTCAAATAAAATTACACTTTTCTCGACTCGATGAGGAATGAGGAACTTTTGAACTGAGCAATAGAAAAAAAAATTCTTTGAAAAAGGTAAAGGAATGTAACTGCTTGAATATCTGGGTCTGACCCAAGCAGCAACCAGCAGTGAGGTCATCAACAAGCAGTGATGTCATCAACCAGCAGTGATGTCATCGTTGGTTTGTGAACATTATGAATCCTCCAGTTCAGATTCTGTCCGTCACCATCTTTAATAGTTCGGAGCGGTTTGGAGCAGGAAGTGACCATATTTGGATGAGGTGGGGGAGGAGCCAGCGGTGGATCTGACTGATCTGATTGGAAACCTGACGATACTATGTCCCGCCCACCGATAGCTGTAACCTGACTGCACCACAGGCCTGTCAATCAAACAGACACGCCCCCAAAAACAGGTCTTCTTGAATCTTCTTTTCTAATGAATGAGGGATTATTTTCAGATGGACCTCCAGAAAACTAATAAGAAGGAGTGACTTTAGCTAACAACACCGAGATAACTGATGGACACATTTTATTCACTTTGGATTTGATGAGAGAAGTTGAATGGGAGTCTATGGAGCCGGAGGCTTTTTGGAGCCGACCTCTAGTGGCACTCGCTGGTATTGCAGCTGAAGACACTTCTGCATCGGAACCATTTTACAGACCTGAAGCTACGAACATTTATATATCCGGTCTATGGTCTGACTGCATGCAACTGAGGATTGTTTCCAGTTGTTTCATCTTTATGGATGTAGACCTCAGATCAATTTTGAAACTATTAGAGCAACCTTTAACCAATCAGCATTCATCCCCATATGCAGCATATTGTGTGCTGAAACTGTACCACTGCCACCATTGTTGGAACTACATTTTGAAACAAACACTTGACTTCAACTTGACAGTGGCTCCTCAAACCTGTGAACAGGGTTTCTTGACTATAATCACAGCGAAGACTGAAGCTGTGAGCAAAAGTCTGGCAGAGTCAGGTTCGTTGTCATGTTTCCGATGAAATAATTTAAGCTTATTATTTCACAGATGCAATCAGGATATGAAAATGTTATTGTAATAATGAACCAGTGGATTACAGGAAAAAGCAGATAAAGGGTTTAAATCCACAGCTGAAAGGATCTGATGAGTTATAAACCAGTTTGTTCTGCATTTCATTTCTGTCCTTTGGTTTCATCAGAAACACTGATTGTGATGACAGCGAATCAGACATGTTGTACATAATCCTCAATCTGCATCAAACATGATTAGTATGCAGATTAATGTTTGTGGATGATGGAGGAGCAGACTGTTGATGTCGATGAAGTTGTTCTCTTGTAATGTTGCAGTTTTGTTTCTTTACGCTTTAAATCAGATTAAACCACATTTTCTAATATTAAAATACACCATTTCATTTCATGATGCAATGTTTGAATGAAGGTCTCTTAGCTGCAGAAAATCATCTTCTGCTTCTACTACGGCCACCACCACTATTAATGGGCCTTTTTTTATCTAAATGTAACATCTCGTCCTGTCCGTTAAAGTTCCCTGTGTTCATTCTTTTTTTGGCTTCATATCCATTTCCTGTTTTATTTTGTATACTCACCTTTCCTCTCATTTCACACACCTTCACTTCCGGTCCTTCATCTTTCCCGCCTTTGTGATCGTTTGCCCCGCCCTGATTGTCTCCACCCGTGTCCAATTGTCTCCCCGCCCTCATGTGTATACTGTATATACCCGTGTCTTTCCCTCATGTCTTCGATCCAGCATTTCCTTGTTCTGTGATTTCCCCGTGTGTGACCTGTTTCCCCCTTTTATACCTCTGTCTGGTCCGAGACTTTACAAGAATCAATACCTGACTGGACTTATCTAAAATGACTTGAGTGTTGCTGTCTCTTACACTGAGACTCGCTTTGTTGCTGATCGGCATAAAACAATGAATGTACTTCTGTTGGTACACTCACATAAAGTGCTCCTACATGTAAGTACACTGACTTGTGTTGTACTTGAGTTTTAACAGGGTAGTGTTGTCTCCAATCGCACACCTGCATGTTTCCGTACTTGTCAGTGTGAACGTACTTCTGTGTTAGTATGTAAGTACGCCATTTGAGACAAAGTCCTGGGACCCTATTCTGGTCAGAGGCAGATCCAGGTTCATTAGCATATTGGTACAGTGCAAGGGTCAAGTTGTTATTTTCGTGGCTCAACATCCGCCCAGATGAATGTTGTGAGGGTTGTGTCGGTGCAGATGCACCCGTGCAGTGCAATTTTGGTAACATTTTGACGGTGAAGTTGCACAAATCAGGTTGAAGTGCAGCGCAGTCGGCGCAGAGCTATTTCCCTGGTTTCAGTGGGCAGAGCGCACATGAACAGACATATCCAAAATCCCACGGACGGTTTGGTGGATGTTCTACGTATTTAATCACATTTACATAAATAATCAAAAGTAGATTTTTCTTTTTTTTTTTTTTTTTTTTTTTTTAATGCAACCTTCTGATTCAGTTCAGTCTGAATCAGGCAGTTAGCGTGTAGATAACTTCAGCAATAAAATATAAAAGACACTCAGGTAAAATACAAATGATGGCAATTAAATTACTCATAAAGGGGAAACAATTCAAAAGCCCTTTAATCTACTAATCTGCTTTAGTAATCTAACCAGCCAGGAAGGCCACAGAGAGTGACACTGCATCATTTACACACAGCTTAGGCCATTTATTTAATGATTTGAAGTAAATTATTCACACTCAAAGTTCCTGATGCATTTTATTTATTAACACCACAACATCAGTGATATTTGGAGCACATTTCTCTTCATCAGTCTTGTTAATAAATGAGTTGCATCGGGAGCTTCATGTGTGCGTAATTTACTTCTGCTCACTCCTCAACATGGTTCCAGCACCTGATGTCACTACATTGGATGAGTGATCATTGTTCACTTTGACATCTAGTTATTGCCAGTGTTTGGCGTTGAAAAGACACAAGTTTTTGTCTTATATCATTGATCAGCTTCCTACACTGGGCAGCAGTTCTCATAATACCAGGGGAAGAGAAATGTATAATATTAGCTACCTACTTTAACATCATCAGCCGTAGAAATGACTCACAGTACCATACATTTGGTGATTATGAGCCTGACAAGAATGTCAGTTTTCTCTTGCGTAAAGTTTGACTGGCAGTGCCAGTCTAATTCTTCTTTAGCCATTACAAAACTGACAACATGCTGCACCACAGCGTTTAAAGGGAATGAGTGGAGTTGATTGGCCATGATTGAAGGGGGCTGTGACGCACCTTCTAAATATCTATTCCTTCTACTTTACCAGTGTGCCAAGTTTGTATTCGCTAAATGAACCAAAAAGTTGGCCACACTTGCAGTCCTAGCGCACAATACTGAGACCTGAGCTGTACTGCAATTCACGAAAACAGAGCCAGAGGATTTTAGGCTTCACATGAGAGTTTGGACTTAACTTGCACATCTCAATGTAGTCCAAGAAAAAAAATATGGCACTAAAACATCCTGCAGAGGGTCGCACTTGTTTCAGTTGTCAGACTCTCCAAGTGAAACTTTTTCACATATATTGTAAAAATATTTTAATTATTGCTTTAGTTTTTAGTTATCTATAATTTATTTCGCTAACACATGTTAAATAATGCTTGTTAATTCATCCAATACGGAATTCAAAAGGGTCAAGCATCACAAAGCAAATGTGATACTGGATTCACATTTAATAAACCAAACACGAGCCATCTGGCTTCAACATAATCTTTTCCTGCAAACGATGGATGTTCAATGTGAATGCCGCCTCATCTTCTGTGATACTGCAAATGCTTTTTGCTTAAGAAACTTTTTCACAAGTAGTGCTCGCTGCTGTGAGTGCTAAAAGCATGTTAAGCTGGCAGGACCATCAGAAGCCACTGCAGTGTGTGTGTGTGTGTGTGTGTGTGTGTGTGTGTGTGTGTGTGTGTGTGTGTGTGTGTGTGTGTGTGTGTGTCTAAAACCTACCTCTGCTGTGTAAAAGCAGTGCTGTTGTACCTCCATTTGGAGGAGTTCTGCAGGTCCTCACTGAGAGCGTTGGTCAGAGGAGTGAAAGCTGGATCCAGATACTTCATCGCCAACTGAGAGCTACACAGAGGAGGAGGAAGTGACATGGAGGTTAACCCACAGGTCTTCCTGTGTTGGGAGGGTTTCAGATTCCTCCAGTTGCACTTTGTTTTGAGAAGCATTTTAGCTCTTCTAAAACTAGGCCAATAGGAGATGTAAAAATATTTAGCAGATTTGAACATTATCGTGGAATAGTTGGTTGAAATAGTAAATAAACTGTCAGGAAATCAGACAGGTTGGCAACAGGCCAACAGTTTACCCAGATTATTAACATTTTGATTTAAAAGTTGTTGCACACAGTAATTGCAGTGGAACAATGTGGGAAGTTCATGTGGATAAATTCTGCACAGCAACACCAGGAACATCAAACACCAGATCAGACACAAAGTAGTATGCTACTTCATTTTTTAGAAATGTTCATTTTGTGCATTTGTTTAGCGGTAGTCAATACTTGTTCTTTTTCCAAAGAAAATGAAAGTTCACCCAATCAATGAAAACACTAGAGAAAGTGTTTTTTTTATTATTATTATTTTCTCTTTGCATAAAAGTGCATGTTTGGTTTGCAGAAGTTACAGAAATGCACACAACTACAGTAACAACAGCAGGCTCAGTCAAAGTTAAAGCAGGAAGTCATCTGTAAACTGTGGCATTTATTTACATTGTAAATTTTACAATGCACCGTTTGGGTAATAATTTTACCATTCACCTTCATTTTTTCTAACAAACAACTTGTTGGTTTGTTTCATATCTGCCTGATCATCTGTTTGGGTTTCTTAACGTGTTCAACTGGCAGTAATGTTGTAAATGATTGCCAAAACAAAAAATAACTAATAAGTTGTATCATAAATTCAAATTCTACTTTAAAGAGCTGCAGGTTGGCTCTGCAGAATATGAACACGCATATTGTATTTTGTCCTTTTGCCTCTTCACAAAGCTAAAATGCCTCCAAAAGAAACTGACTGAAACAGGCAAGAGTTTGAAGAGCCGTTTTGCAAATATCATTCTGTTCCTGTTCGGAAACCAGCCGCAGAGAAAAACAGTTTCATTTACACTGTCAGCTCAGTGTAAACGCAGACATTCAGTCTCTTTACTGCATGTGATTATAATTTAATCAAAGAAAAAAATTACATCAGGGTTCTGTGGAAAAATAAGCAATAAGGCAAAAAAAAACAACAAAAAAAACACAATTCTGTCCATCTTAGCAAGATATTCATTTCATTGAATTTCAAACATTCTAATTCAGTTTCAACTTCAGGATGGTTTTTAATAAATTATCCACATTTTGAAATGATGAATTTGATCAAATTTTCAGATGGAACATGAGGTCAACATGTTAAGATGAACATTTTGTTGCAGTGCAAGAAGCCTCAGCTTCCATTTCCCTCTAAAGATAAAGCCCATGAGTGAGTAACCTAAACTAAAACCACGACTTAACCAGGAGATTAACCAGGGATTCTTTTGCTTTGTAAGATTTTCTACATGCTGTATTTTTGCATTGAAAACTTGTTATTGAACCTTTCAAGTCAGTTGTTCTGCTCGTACAAAGACTTCCATCACTGTGCGTTTGGTGCAGAGTCAAGTCAAGCTGGTGTTTAGCCTAGCTTAGCACAAAGACTGAAAGCAGAGGGAAACTGCTAGCCTGGCTCCATCAAAAGAGTAGAAACACACCTTCTAACAACTACAAAAAAAAAACAAAAAAAAAAATCCTCATTTCCATTGTATCTTCATTATTGAGCAGTTGTAGATATTGAACTGCTCAAATAAAACATTTTTGTAGCAGCGATTAGTGTTGGAGATTTTAGTTGAGCACCAACTGCAGTGAGCGCAAATAGCATGTCAAAAGTCCTGTCTTCAAGTTTGAGCTGTGTCCGAGCTCGAGCTGACTATTGGATGGACTCAAAGATGGCGCTCTCTTGAATGTAAATGTTTTCTAGCTTCCAGTTTTGCTTGAACAATATTGAATTACTAAATTTCCCCACTGTGGGATTAATAAAGTCTAAGTCTAACAAGAACAATAATGTTTCCCTGAGTATTCCTGCTGAGGTCGTACACGTTACATTGCGACATTTCAGATTAATACGATTTATGAAAGAGTTTGAAATCTGACTTACGTCTGAGTTGGAGGTCTCCTATCAGCAGGTACATAGACATAGTTTTTATAATAGTAGACAGCAGGGTAAATACTTTCTAGTAATTATTTCCAACTCAATACCACAAGTGACTCCTGGTGGAGTCTTGCTTTGGTCTTTGTCCTCTTTGTTACTTTACACCAAATGTGTCTGATGTAATTTTTCTAGCCTACAAGTCACCAAATGGTGATCATCATTAGTCCAAATAATAAAATTGTACATACTACTGGGTGACTGAAATGTTCAGGCTTCACGTAAGTCAGCGCTATCTTGAAGTCTGCAGGGAATATAACTACCAGGTAATACCAGCTGTGGTGTTGTAACCCGGTATCACAGCAAAGTGTGAAATAGACACGCCAGTCCACTACAGCAAAATGTGCGCTAGCCACGCTTTGGGCTGTCAAGGCTTGAAAGTTACACGTTTTGAAAGCGTGAAACTTACTTGCACGTAGATGTAATTTTTTGGTATTTACTGACTGCCATGCGGGACGATGAGGTTCGAGTCCAGGAGGCGACAACGTCTTTCATGAGCTGGTTATTGTTTTCAAACCCCAACCACATGTTTTTGCTAAAAGTAAAATTTTTCTGTAAATCACATGGCTCTAAGCAGGCAGCAGGTCTCATTTTCGTCCACTAAGAAAAATGTGTAACTTTCACGCCTAGACACTGCAAAGCGTGACTATCTCACGTTTTGCTGTAGTGGACAGGTGTGTCTATTTATCACTTTGTCGTGATACGGGGTTGGGTGTTGTCCCAGTGTATTTCGTCTCTTTTTTTGTTGGAGATAGGTTTAGCAGTCTCGCCCGTCTTCAGGGTCTTTGTACCGATTCAGTCTCAATATGTCCTGGACTTTTCTCTGCACTGGAAACACAGGTGAAACTGACTGCCTAAAATGAGGAAGGTTGTTTTAATCTAAGTCCTTAAAGACGACTCTGCTACCTTCAACTAAACATAACATGTAAAGGTTTCAGTTCAAGTCTCCAGAGTGGCAAACACAACTGGTCAAATAGTATTTTCAGTATTTGAAGTTTACCTTTCATGAAGAACCAGGTTGGTGGAGTTTACTGCATCAGGACAGTACAGGCAGCATCAGAGGTAGCTTACAGTCCGCTGTCCTGAATGGCAAACCGCACCTCTGTGGTGCCCAGTCAGTCTAAAACAAACTGTTTGAAATACTGTTTGACCTGGATCTGAAGTCAGACCTTCATGGGCTATTTTGTTGATGCAGCGTCCGCTATCTTTGTAGACAGAAAGGAATCAGCCAGGGAGGTGCAGCGCTGAATCCGAATCAGCATGCAATACTGGTTAGAATTTGCTCAAAAGTACTGTGGAAATACTAACGATGATGCAAATTCTAGTTTGGAAAGAATCTCACTTTGAAGATTTCTCAAATTTCAATATATTATAAATTTTTTTGTTTTTACTCATGCATTATATGCACATTATTATCATGCACACAGAATAAATACAATTTTAAAATCATGTTGGGGCCTTTTGGTGCTCCGTGTTGTTCTGCAAAATGTTGCTAATGCACAAATATGTGGATAAATCATGTCAATATTAAGAAGTAGAACATTGAATAGAATAATAAACTTAAAATAAGTAAAGAATTCTACAATTCAATTTCTGTCATATACTCTGTGTTGGTTTCATCATTTCTGAATTCCTTTTATTTCATGCTGTTTCAAATTCAACACCACAACAGGCTTCAGAGAAAATGTAGGGTCTTTGTGTCTCGTAACGACACAAACAGTCTGATGGCTGCAGGTTTCAGCTCAAACAGAACTGAAGCACAAGCTGCTGCTGGTTTTAGTAGACGAGAATTAAATGTAGTGTCACTACAAATGTCAAAGATTCTCCAGATAGATCGATAGATAGATCGATAGATAGATAGATAGATAGATAGATAGATAGATAGATAGATAGATAGATAGATAGATAGATAGATAGATAGATAGATAGATAGATAGATAGATAGATAGACAGATAGACAGATAGATAGCATGGAGGCAAAGAATGCAGTGGAAAAATACACAAAAATAGGCCAAGCAGGAATAGGAAGGACAGATAGCATCCTTGCATTTGTAATGGAAACATCAGCGCTCTGTATTCACCTCAGGTCGGGTTTGCGAGGCGGCCTCTCGCTGCAGGAGGGACGTGAAACAAACAAACATAAACATCTCACTCATTCTTCTCGTCATCATCAGTTAAATGACACAAGTGACTTTGAAAGGACATTTAAGTGACAGGAAGGAATATTAGAAATAGACTGTATGAAGACCTGGCATGCAGAGGTGCATTTAAAATACTTACAGCAACAATGAAACACCTCTAGATGTGATATCACACAGCCAACGGTGATAATTGTTGGTGCATTTATTTGCAACATAACTAAATGTTGAGGAAATTAAAAGGTAAACTTTAACAAACAGTTTTGACAGTCAGGCACAATAGAAGACAGATTCGGTCTGTCACCGCTGGATGGGTCAATGCATTCACAACAAGCAAACAACAAATCAGTCATATTAACATAACTTTGTTTGATATGTCAGTGGTTCCTTCAAAAAAAAAGGATCGGCTCAAACTTTCCTGGAGACATTCAGCGTTCCCGCAGCATGTATCCGAAGGACTTTTGTAATCGCTGACTTTTCATCTCCCACCACTGACAGGTTGGCATTTATGGTTCCTATTGGATGGGTTGTCATGACATTATGTACGTAATATTAATAAAATCAGGAAAATCCTTCCTCAGCGTGACGCAGAAAAACTCATTCATGTGTTTGTTACTTCTAGACTAGATTATTGTAATTCCTTGTTGTTAGGATGTCCAAATTACTCATTAAAAACCTGCAGCTGATCCAAAATGCTGCAGCAAGAGTACTGACGGGATTTAACAAGAGAGATCATATTTCTCCAGTTTTATCTTCTCTTCACTGGCTTCCTGTGAAATCAAGAATAGAATTTAAAATTCTCCTGATAACTTACAAAGCTCTACATGACCAGGCTCCATCATATCTTAGAGATCTTATAGAACCATATAATCCTAGCAGAGCACTTCTCTCTCAGTATGCTGGTCTACTTGTGGTTCCTAGAGTTTCCAGAAGTAGAATGGGAGGCGGAGCTTCAGTTTTCAGGCTCCTCCCCTGTGGAACCAGCTCCCAGTTTGTGTTGGAGGAGCAGAAACCCTCTCTAGCTTTAAGATTGGACTCAAAACGTACCTTCTTGATAAAGCCTATAGTTAGGGCTGGCTCAGGTAGACCTGAACCAACCCTTAGTTATGCTGTTATAGGCCGAGGCTGCTGGAGGACCTCGTTACATACTGAGCTTCTTTTCTTTCCTCCTACTCTTTAACTGACTCATACCTCACCATCTTCTTCTCTCCCATAGTTTCTTCTTATTATCTGTTGTCTCCATTCAGTTCCTTCACTCGTGTAGTTTCTGTTCTTTCTTTTCCAGATGTCCCGTCATGGAGCTGCATGTCTCTGCTCTGCGCTTGTCGTCTCCACCAACAGTTCTTCTCTTCTATGTCTATGCTGTCCTTTTCTCTCTCTGCTCTCCTCTCACCCCAACCGGTTGAGGCAGATGGCCGCCCACCTCTGATCCTGGTTCTGTTAACAGATGCTCCGCCCACCTCTGATCCTGGTTCTGTTAACAGATGCTCCGCCCACCTCTGATCCTGGTTCTGTTAACAGATGCTCCGCCCACCTCTGATCCTGGTTCTGTTGGAGGTTTCTTCCTGTTAAAGGGAGTTTTTCTTCCTCTCTGTTGGAGGTTTTTCTCCCTATTAAAGAAGAGTTTTGTCCCTCCTAGCTTATGTGGGAATTGTTGGTTTCTCTGTATAATATTATAAAGTCTTGCTGCAAGGACTTTAATGTGTTAAGTGCCATGAAATAACCTATGCTGTGATTTGGCGCTATATAAATAAAGTTGAATTGAATTGAATTGAATATAGTCCAGACAGGATGTTCTCTTGAGGATAAACTTTGGCAACCTTGTGACACTACCACTGTTGTCAAATTACAATTTCCCCAAATACCTGCAAAACTAATGATATCCTGCTAACCATCCGCATGTCACCATTGTCACTGTGGTCATGAGCTCACGGTCCCACTAACATGGCTCTGGACTCTTTGTTACAAAACCTGATGATTAGTTCTGCTGCAATGCCTTTGAGTCATTTTTATAGTGTCGTGAGGTAGATTCAACTTTAACCAACAAACTCCAGCAAAAATGGATTATTCACTGTCAGCATGCAGCTTAGTCTTCTCTGTCCTGGATCCTGAATGAAAGCATTGCAGGTCCGTTTAGTGTCTGATTACAACATTCAAAGGTGAATTATCACCAAGGTGAGTGCAGAGTAAATGGTTGCAATGGATCTCCACAAGAAGAAAGGTCAAGGAATCACAAAGATCCTTTCTAACATCCTCTTTTTCGCTGTGATCGTTCGTATGTTGGCGAGTTGGAGGACAGACGGATCATGAAGGTCCAACACCCTCTTTATCCACCGCCAACTGAGCAAACCTACAAATTTCCCTGAATCACCATCTTCCTGATGAGAAATAAACCCTCACTCCAACAACACAGCAGGAAACTTCTATAGACTTCCTCTTCAAAATGCAGCTCTCCTCCACGGCCAACTCAGTCCGAGCGTAACCTTGGCCTTCGGTGACAGCGAGCAAGGAGGAAAATGATTACAGGCGGGAGGAAAATGAATGTGGCTCTCGTGTTGTAAATCACAGCAGCCAAGGACGGCTCGCTGGCCTCCAGAACCCTCATCAGACCGCCGCTGTTTTAGCATCGCGCTACGCACCTGACCCGATATGTCAGACAACAAAGATTTACGCAACGGTTTTTCACGGAGCTGTGCTGCACTAGCTCAAATAAAACCGGAGGTTTTTTTTTTACATAGGTGCTTTTTTTCCTGAATCTTTCTGATAAGATGAAAGCTGCTCCTGATGCTTACTGTCCATTTTATAAGATGAATGATTATCTGCTGCTGTACTGGACAGAAAAATGTGAACACCTTATCAATATTTCCATTTGCAACAATTAATGTACAAGAAATCTCTGTTGCCGAATTTTCCACTTTGTCTTTATAGAAATTGATGCAAATGATGATTTTGGAATGTCGCTGCTAATATAAAGAGAAAGCAAAATGTTTTTCAAAGATAAATGTTCATTTATTTATTTCAACATTTTGAGGCGAGAATCTGCCATTTTTGTAAAAGCCTTGCAGCGTCTCCAGATTTATATTCCCGCCCTTTAAATGTTATAAAATGCAGGAAGTGTTGAATTTAACCAATCCAAAAATCAGCAAAGCAGAAGTGAAATAATTAGTGAGTAAAGAGAGCGAGCAGCAGAGTGGTATGACACGACTAATGTTGTTCTACTGATGGAATTAGTACAATCAAAATTGACATTATACTGAATTTACATCTTGAACTATTGCAGAACTGGTAATTCAAAATCTTTAGGAGGATTCATCCTTTTTTTTTTTTTTTAAATCAAACATGAACCTGACCAACACTCAAATACTGTTTTTCACAGTCTGAGAGTTTATATTAATTTGACCAGTTTTACACCGTGAATACGCCGAAGACTCAAAAGGAGCCGACAGTTCGGTTAAAAGTTGGAGTGATAATATCAGTGTCTCCGTGATTGACGGTTTGCTGAATTATTACTGAATGAAGCACAAACAAAAACTTAAACAACTGAAAAAAGGTTTTCAGTTCTCAAACTTGAATTCCAATTCCTCAAATCTTTAATAAAAAAACCACGTCTTAATGAGAATGAAGATCCTTGTCATTGAAGTGGCTGAAGGAGAGCAGTGGCTGAAAGAGCTGATCCGGTTCACAGCTGTGGGATTAAGTGACAGATGCCCTGTTTTCTTTCAGGCTGATACACACTCACAGTAACTAGAAATCACTGACATGGACCACATTTAGATCAGGTTATTAGGCCAAAGCTGTCTCATGAATAAAGAAGTCCACCGTTGACGTGTGAGGTTGGAAGCAGTTCAACTGATTATACTGTCTATTTAGTGTTATTTTATCAATAACAAACTGGCAGTCTGATATATTATATAAACCTCAACCGACTGCCTCCAATCATCTGCCTTCAGATCATCTGATAGTGTTTTAATCCTGAAGCCTGTCGCTCTAAATTGAACCATCTTCTAATCATTAGACACTTAACATGGTGGTAATATGGCAATAACAGGAGGGAGAGTAATGCTGCGTTCCAGATGACGTCCTTCCATCAGTCCACTAACTAACACTAATCTACCATGTCAGGACTCTGATTGTAGTTTTAACAGAGTCGTGTTGTTTCAAATCACACTGACAGGAAATGACCTCATCATGTGACCACATCACCCTCCAACATATCTGCAGCTTTAATTATTTTACCCAGAAACCAACGTGTTTTCGTGTCCTCTGTTAAACACTCAATAAACTCACTGATTCTTCTGTCCAGCAGCAGCAGTGGAGAAAAAACACTTTGTGTTCAGGAACAGCTGCAGCTTCCTCAGACCAACGCACTTATAATCTCAAAATAGTGAGTGTTAGTACACAAGTGAACCATTTCTAACACAGCATAAGAGTTATTTTTCTAATAGCAGTTGCAAAAGCAGTCGCAGTAGCCTGCATACTGGGAAGAAAAGTTCAAACCAACTGTAGGAGTAAATTAGTCGCATCGTAGGCCTGCATGTTCTGATGCAGCACATGCGTCATAATAGTATCTAAACAACTGGACGTTTAATGAATACGTGATCATGTCATTCCAAAACTGAGGACACTCAGTTTCAACATCTCCAAAGGTGTTGGACGGGTTTCAGGTCGGGACTTTCTGCCGGCCAGACGACTTCTTTCACGCCAAATAAGGAACACAGTGTCTTTATGAGGTTGGCTGAGTGCACGAAGCAACCTCATGTTGACACAGGGACGTTTCTACCTTAAACTGCCACCACAGAGCAGCGTTATAGAAACAGCACGTGATTGTCATGCAGCAGAGCAGAGTACCATAAGACCTCTATCGTTTCCTGAAACTCGACAGCAGTTGCCATGCGACATGTTGGCATCAAAGATATTTCAGGGAGTCCGTCAGTAGCATCGTGTCTGGTGATGTGACATTCAGATTTTCCTTCGCTGGATTTAAGGGACCTATACGGTGAAAAGAAGAGTCCCAGACCAAAAGCACACTTCAAAATGTGAATGCATGGTCCACAGACCTATTTGGTGTATAAATGAACACTGGTGACGTCTGGTCTGTGGAACAGAGAGTCTGTTCTTATACAATGATGTCCAGGCAGAAAACACTGCAGCCCAGTCTGAGTCACATCAGGCCTCCAACAGCAGAGAGGCCTTCAGCACAGACTGATCAGCTCAGGCCAGCAGCTTCCTGAGAGGCTTCAAAAAACACATTTCAGCACACTAAGTGGTTTATTTTTCAGATTTGACGGTTTCATCCAACGAACACAAACTGAGAGAAGCCGGCTGGTTGCTATGGTAACGTTATCTTTACGGGATTAAGATCCGAAACAAGCTATCATAGCGGAAGAAACCTACACCTGAAATGGGTAAAAAAAAAAAATCAAACCCAAACACTCAGCTGATGCAATGCAAACCAGCAGGTCTGCAGCCGGGCCTGGACTCACCGAAACCCCGCGTGGAACATGTACATCCTGGGTCCTCCATTGGGTCCGTATCTGGGAGTGCTGAGCAGGAAGTCCTTCTTGATGGACACATAGCTGATGAGCGACAGGATGAGCAGCGCCACGCTGAACATGACGAGCCCCAGCGCGCTGGCAATCCGCACCATCCTGCTCCGCTGCGGGTACCTGCTCCCTCCGACCGCAGAATCACTGACCGGCCAGGACGGAGAGAACGCGAGCACACAGGCGCACCGCATCCGCGGCAGAGCGAGGCCGGAAACGCGGAAAGGAGAGGGCGCGCCTCCCACGGGTTTCACAGTCCATGTGGGGATGCAGAGGTGATGCGGCGTCGCAGGGTTGAAGCTTATCTCACAGCGGGTTTCATCGACTGAGTGGGAGCGGCAACGCGCTGGCAGCAAGCGGGAGTGCAGAGACGCAAAAGGCCGCCCAGGAAAACACCGCGGATCTGTTGACGCTTTTAACAGACGCCACGAAGACCACCGAGTCCCTGCGGGGAGCGGGGGCGACGAGCGGGTGGTCGCCCTTTTTCTGCCGATATCATCATCTTAATATGAGGCGAAGATGTAACGACTCGCCTGCGGGGAAAAAAGACGAACCGGCGTGACGCATTGACGCATTGACAGTCCATGAGTCCCAGGATAGAGAGCAGCGGAGGGAGGAGGGGGGTCTTGGAGGTTGTTCTGCAGACATGCAGGGTCAGATTTCAGCCGGTTTCACAAACGCGAGGCGGTGAAATGAAGCGGCGACGCGCGGCATCGTGCAGGATGCTGCTCCCTGTCCTCGTCTGCATCCTCGGCGTCTCTCCTCCTCTCCGGTAGTATAATTAATTAAGCCCGGGTGTCGCTTTAAGGAGACGCAGCTCTCCTATCGCAGTAATCAGATAAACAAAAGCAGCAGCAGCATCCGAGGCGGAGCTCGGCGTCCTGATGGAGGCAGAGAGACGCAGAGAGAGGAGGAGAGAGGAGGAGAGAGGAGGAGAGACCCGCCGCTCTCACCGGCCGGGAGGACCAACATCTCCACAAACGTGACGATATTTAAACAGCTCATACCAAAACAGAAATGTGTTCGTTTTTTTCTAATGCAACATGTGTGTGGGAGGAACTTGCATCATGTTGATGATAGGCTACGAGGTCTCCGATATGTTTTTGGACAAATGAAAAACTCCAGTAGCCTATTATGTTTTCACAAAGGCCAATTGTTTTGTCTGATGTTGCTAAATGTTGTTTGAATCTGTTGTGCAATTTACTGTCTTTCAATATTACAAATATTAGAACTTGTATTGTGTGATTTCAACAAGTTTTCATGGGCCATACAAAGCTTCATGTTATATATTAAAGGAACTTCAGAAAGTATTCAGACCCTTCACTTTTTGCACACGAGTGTGTTGTCAATTCATCTTTCATCATGACAAAGTGAATTTAAGATACATTTGAACAAATCTAGTTCAACTCTAAATTTGAAAATCTCTCATTCAGACTCTTAACTCGACTTGTGGCCGTCTTGGCAGCAGTTACAGCTTCACGTCTTCTTCAGTAAGTGCCGGCTTTGTCCCGTTCCTCGTGCCAGATCCTCTCAGGCTCCATAGATTGGACGGGAAGCGTCTGTGATCTGCCGTCTGCAGGTCTCCAGATGTTCAAGTCACTCGAGGACAGACGGAGACTCGTCCTGAGGCCACTCATTGCCATCTTGGCTGTTTGCTTTGGATCAGTGCCGTCCTGAAAGATGAGCCCTCGGCCCGGTCTCAGGTCTCTGCACTGTGGAGCCGGTTTTCTTCTTTATTTTTAAAGGGCCTCTCGGAGTTTGGCTCCATCCATCCTTCCCTCAGTTGTCACCAGTCTCACTGTCTGAGAAGCATCATGTAATGATGCTTCCACCACCATGCTTCACTGTAGGAACAGGTGATACCCGGTGTTTGCGTAGCACGGTACTTAAAGATGCCCAAAAAGGTCAACGTTCGACTCATCAGAACGTAGAAGCTTTTCACTCGTGCTCTCACAGTCCTTAAATTGTAGTTTTACAAACTCCTAGTGGACTTTCATGTGTCTTTTACTGAACCGAGCTTTCTGTCTAGCTGCTCTGTAAAAGCCCGATCGATGCAGGTACACAGCTAGCTGCAATGTTCTTATAATGTTTTTTTTTTTTTTTTTTTTATTGTTGTTGTTTGTTTGTTTGTATTTCTAAACATTGTCTAAATGTTATGACCTAATTTTTCAAATGTTTTCAGTAGCTATTTTTTTTTTATGTTCCCAGAATGTGATTATTATTTTACATTATACAAATGTTTTGTGGTATAACATTATTAAATGTTTTCCTTTAATTGTATGAAAAATAGTGAAAACATTTCATAAATATTAGGGCATAATGTTCTGACAGTGTTGTTGAAAACATTTTAAAAATGTTAACATAAATTGTTTCAAGAATATTTTCTCATTTTATTATCTTACCTTTAACAACAACAACAACAAACATTAATGGCACATTGCATCATTTCTACCTCTGCTTGGTAACTCATAATTATTTCAAAATAATTGCCTTCTCAGAATACTCAAAGCTTTAAAAATAGTTTTACACCTTGTGTTTTCTACCAATTAGCATCACTGAAGCTGATGTCAGTGTCAGTTTTGGAAATATTTAGTTCAAAAACAAACCATTGGACCATCTTTTATTTGGACCATGTGATGCTGCTATGAAAAGTCAGGAAATCACCAAAGTGATTCCAGTTGATCCTGACGGGGACGTGGATGTGTGTAACACCAAATGACATCTCGATCCAGCCAATGAGTGTTTAGACATTTCACAAAAAGACACGTATACCAACCTCATGTTGGTCCTATAGGGAAAGTGAGAGGCTCAATAGTCATTAGGATTCATCCTCTGGGGAGAACGATGTACTGTGTAAAGTTTCATAGCAATCCATCCATCAGTAGTTGAGATATTTCGGTCTGGATCAAAGCGGTAGACCAACAGAATGATATTTCCATCTCTGAAACCAGACTGCCAGCATGACAACACAACCCAGCAACACGGCAAAGCATGAAACGGACACGCAGGGTCTCTACAACAAAACGTGAAATAGTTACGCTTGGCGATATCTGAGGCGTGACAGTTACACATTTTGCTATGGTGGACGTGCCTCTCAGCAGTGTGAAGATAATATTCCAATCATTAGGTCACTCACTCATTTCAGGTGCTTCTGCAATTCCAGCTTATTATCTGCACTTCAGCCCAACATGACAGGACTTCATATACAGTGCAAACAATGGAGTGAGCATCACCTCCTGCTGTGCGTTTGTATGTGATTGTGAGTTTGTTGCCTGAATGTCCTCCTGTTTGACATGTTTTCACCAAAACAAAGACAGACAGACAGACAGACAGACAGACAGACAGACAGAGAAGAGGCTCTACAAAGACCTCGGGTGGAGAGAAAGCCAGGCTGACATGGCTGCTGGCATTTGAACAGTGACCTTTCTGCTGGTCTTAAGGTCCGATAGAAGCGAACACGCAGAGTCAGGCAGCGAGTAGAGAGGAGGAGGTCTTCAGGCTTTGTGAAGGCTGTCAAACAGACGCACAGATTAAGATCCCAAAGCTTCAAATCAAATGTCTCTCACAGAATCAGACGCAGCAGCACATTTTTTTACAGACAGTGTTTCAGATTTTGTCTTCACTGTTTCCAACTGATAGAGAAATAACAGGTTAAAAATAAAAAATCGAATGTTTTGTTCCTTAAAGAAAACATAATTGTGGTAAAAATGTTTTGCTCTACAAAATATGAATGTCATTAATTTTCCCTATTAAAATCTGTCATTCAGGATCCCAAAGCAGCACTGAATTCAACATGGACCACTAAAAACACGACACGTTTTGAAAACACTTCAGATGTAGTGTTTTAACATGTTTTTAGGTCAGACCTTTCACCAGTCCGAGCAGGAAAAACACAAGTAAATATGTAAAATGAAATTCAACATGATAAAGAATATTAAAGTAAAATAAGAATTATTATATTTCATAGATGCAAAATTGTAAATGAAAAGAATTCTAAAAATATGTAAATATATGTATATATTGTGACTTTACCTCACTTCAGCCACAATTGGCATTTAATGACAGACAGAATGAACCACAGAGAAAAGTGACTGGAACAGTTTTTACAAAAATGAAACAATTATATATTATTGATATTGAAAAGTCCAGAAACAAAGAGTTTTTAACGGAAAGTTAATGATGACTGCAGGAAAGAAAAACAAAGAGGGAAAGAAAGAAGAGGATTTGGAAACCAGTTAAATGAATGAAACAAGATGAGGGAAAAGGGGTGAGGGTGGGAGATGGAGGTGTAACAGATAGACGAGAAGTAAGAGGATCCTGAGAGGAGAGAGAGCCGAGGGGGAGGAGACGAGGACAGATCCAGCATGGAGATATTAGCGTATCAGCTTCCGCAAGATAAAATAGGCCATCAGGATTTTTCCTTCTTCAGTGAGCAACTGACTCTGTAATGATGCGTCTTTGTCCCTTTGAGCCTCAAAGAGCCACATTATATAAACTAATGGAGCACCACTCTGTCTGTCACTGCTGTTACAAAAAAATAATGACAGTTGTTTCAGTTATTCAGGTGAGGATTTGAAATATGTCTAAAAAGGGTCAGTGTTTTTGTCCACAGAGATGAGTATGAGCTGGGAGTACTGCCTCCAAAATCATACAGACAGATCTGGTAACTTTGGAAACTTTGGGGAAACCAAAACTAGTGTTTGAGGCTTTGGACAAAACAGTTTGGTAACATTTCTGTGAAAAAAAGGATCTGAGTGACATGTCTCATCACTTTACTTGGTTTCTCTCAGACAGGATGTAAAAGAGTTCGTAGCTTCAGGTCTGTAAAATGGTTCCGATCCAGAAGTGTCTTCAGCTGCAATACCAGCGAGTGCCACTAGAGGTCGGCTCCAAAAAGCCTCCGGCTCCATAGACTCCCATTCAACTTCTGTCATCAAATCCAAAGTGAATAAAATGTGTCCATCAGTTATCTCGGTGTTGTTAGCTAAAGTCACTCCTTCTTATTAGTTTTCTGGAGGTCCATCTGAAAATAATCCCTCATTCATTAGAAAATAATCTGGTAAATTGGTTACCACTTAGTTTCACTCTACTTTACTTCACTTCAACCCACTTCAATGTATTGAACTTCTCTTTCATTGCCGGTCACTGACTTCATAGAGTTGTGCTTTACTTTATTTCATGTCACTATTCACTATTATTTGACTTTGCTTTGTGTGACTGCACTTCACAGCAATGCACTTCATTTCAGTGCACTTAACTACAATCCACTGGAGGTAACATCAATGCACTGCACTACACTGCATGCACAGCCTCCCACTTCAACCTATTCATCCAATAGCTGTGCAACCCACTAAGTGTGCATTGACAAATTAGCAGGTCTGTCGAAGGTTCTTGGTCAGAAGATATATAATGATGAGCTGTATGACATCCTTTAAACATCAGATAATTACCTCACACCAACAACTGAAGGATTTTAATTCACTTCACCTCACTGTCACCTGAGCCAGGCATGCTGTCATTGTGTGTGCGTGTGTGTGCGTGTGCGTGTGTGCGTGTGCGTGTATTTCCCTCTGTCTGTCTGTTTCCTTGCAGCTACCTGGTGGGCGGGGCTAATCAATACAACTGGAAGCACCTGGCCCTCCCAGGAGTACATCAGGACCTGATCTGTCATCATTCACTCTCCCTCAGCCGTCCGTCCGTCCGTCCTCGTCGCCCCACCCACCCACTCCTGGAGCACCATGATCTGGTTTCGGTTATTTTGTTAACATAAGTTTCTTTTGGGTGTTTCTCCCCTTTTTTTCATGGCTTGCGAGCCGCTCATCTTTACTTAAACTTCAACTCACTGAACTGCACTTGATTTAGATTCACTTCACTTAAACTTTACTATAACTGACTTTATCTCACTGCATTGCATTGGATTTGAATTTCCTTCACTCCCGCTCGCTGCAGACGACGTGCGGAGGTCCGTGCTGTCTTACGTGGGTGTTTTTGCCATCTGTGCGCATCCACAGCATTTTAAAGAAGTGAAGGCTGCTGACTCACAATAAATGAGATCACACCAGTGTGCTGTTTTTGGGGCTGAGCAGTGTGGTATAGAGTTTACACTTATGCAAAGCTTCACTGTTCACCCAGTTTATATAAAAACAAGTTTTCACCTGGCGAAGGTTTGCTGAGATTCTTTTCTCATCAGCATTGTTCCAGTAACACCTGCTGAGGCGGTGCAGCACCTCTGCAGTGATTTGCTCAGAACACCAAGTCAGCCGCTATTAAAAACTGTCAGAAGAAGAAGTGAAAATGGAGCCATGAAGACACACAGAAACAATATGTTTATGTTTGCTTGTTTCTCTAGTTTCAGCTGTCGATTCAAACATGAGAGCGCGACATCGTGTATCACTGCACAAAAAAAACTGCACATGAACGAATTTTGACATTGATTGATTATCTGCTTGCAAAAACTTACAAGTCTCTGTAACTGTAATTTATTCTAAAAACTGAAAGTATCATTTAAAATAATTCAGTATAATAATCATGATATATACAACTACTCTCGTAAATAAGAAAACAGCATGGCTCTGAATAGGTCTGAAATTTCTAGATTTTGCATCTATTTATTGAATATACATTCTATTGGCAGTTATATTTGAGAGGATGAAATGAGTGTTTTTCCTTTGTTCTCGCTCAGCTGCAGTAGCCCACTGAGCACTTCAATAAAAAAACACAATGAAGTCATGAATCAGGCTGATCAGATTTTCATGTGAAGTCTGTGCTATGAAACCAATCAGAGGAGCTCACATCTCATGAAAGAGTCAATTAATAATCAATAGTCATTAGAGCAGAGAGGAGGGCGGATCAGAGGCCGCAGCTCCGCCCGAGCCAGAGTAGCGTGAAATTACTGCACTCCACGTACTGTACACACCCACACTCATGTTTACAGCACTTCAGACAATATCATACTGACACATCCATTTCTTGGAGACTTGCCATAACCCTGATCATAACCACTACTTGCCTGATCCTAACCCAATACTTAAATCAGACCACTTATTTATGTTATGGGGACTTGCTTTTTGTAGCCGAGGGTGGAGGGTCCCCACCATGTGACGGCAAGTACCTTCGTACTGCCCGCCAATATAAACCCTGACCTTAATCTTAACCCAAACCTAACTGTAGTCTAAACTCAGATCTTCATCCTTGTATTTTTTGTATTTACAATAACGTTTGTCCCCAGAAAGGAGGCAGGTCTTCACAATGTGACTATGGAAACAGATTTATGTCCCCACAACATGTATTTGCATTTACTTTTCACAAGAAAAAAAGAAAGAAAATATTTCACTTTCAATCAAATAGAGCACTTTTGTTTGGTCCTGACATGATGCATGTCTGTTGTTGATGTTAAAAAGCCAACTTCCTAATTCTCTTGGGGTAGGTAGGTAGGTAGGTAGGTATTTGCTTTATTAATCCCCGAGGGGAAATTTTTTCGCTACAGCAGCAATAAGATAATAATATAAATAATAGAATAAAATACTAGAATACAATAATAGAAAAGCAATAAAATAGCAGTAAATAGCAGTAAGAAATATAAATATAAAATATACAATATAAAATGCACAGTTTATACAGTACATTATATATCTATATATATTATATACAAACAAACAAACCAAGAACACAATCAACATATATATACAGTACAGTATATATCTATATATATTATATACAAACAAACCAAGAAACACAGTCAACAGTGTTATTGTACTGTGATGGATTTTGCCAGAGGTGAGTTATTGTACAGTCTTATTGCGGTGGGCAGGAATGATCTCCTGTATCAGTAATGATCTCCTGTATCAGGAATGATCTTCTGTATCTGGAATGATCTCCTGTATCTGGAATGATCTCCTGTATCAGGAATGATCTTCTGTATCTGGAATGATCTCCTGTATCTGGAATGATCTCCTGTATCAGGAATGATCTTCTGTATCTGGAATGATCTCCTGTATCAGGAATGATCTTCTGTATCTAGAATGATCTCCTGTATCTGGAATGATCTCCTGTATCAGGAATGATCTTCTGTATCTGGAATGATCTCCTGTATCTGGAATGATCTTCTGTATCTGGAATGATCTCATGTATCAGGAATGATCTTCTGTATCTAGAATGATCTCCTGTATCTGTCCTTGTGACAGCGGAGCTGGAGGAATCTTTTAGAGAACGTCCTCCTCTGTCCCTGCAGCAGGTGGTGGAGAGGATGGACAGGATTATCCAATATGGATAATAGTTTGTTCAGCGTCCTCCTCTCCACCACCTTTTTCAGACTATCCAGATTGTAGTCGATGATGGAGCCGGCTTTCTTAACCAGTTTGTTAAGTCTGTTGGTGTCACCGGCTCCAATGCTGCTCCCCCAGGAGACCACAGCGAAGTACAGTTCACTGGCCACAACAGATGGTAGAACATCTCCAACATCTTGCTGCACACATTGAAGGATCGAAGTTTCCTCAAGAAAAAGAGTCGACTCATCCCCTTCTTGTAGACAGCGTTGATGTTGGTCTTCCAGTTCAGTCTGTTGTCATGGAGACATCAGGTACTTGTACTCCTCCACCATGTCCACCTCCTCTCCCAGAACTCTCAGCGGTTGTGGAGCCGTCGTCTTCCTCCTGAAGTCGACCACCATCTCTCTGGTCTTGGCCACGTTCAGGAGCAGATGATTTCTACCAGCCCACTCCACAAAGTCCTCCACTACTGCCCTGTACTCCTCCTCCCGTCCATCCCTTATACATCCTACCACTGCAGAGTCATCAGAGAACTTCTGCAGATGTCTTGACTCTGAGTTGTTCTGGAAGTCAGTGGTGTAGAAGGTGAACAGGAAGGAGACAGAACAGTTCCCTGAGGAGCTCCAGTACCACTGACCACCGTATCAGACAGCACACTGCCCAGACGGACAAACTGTGGTCTGCCTGTCAGGTAGTCAGTGATCCAGGAGACAGTGGATGTGTCCACCTCCACCACCCGCAGCTTCTCACTCAGCAGCAGTGGTTGGATGGTGTTGAATGCACTGGAGATATCAAAGAAAGTGATTCTCACAGAGTCACCGGTTCCATCCAGGTGAGACTGAGCTCGTTGCAGCAGGTAGATGATGGCATCGTCCACTCCCACATGAGGCTGGTACGCAAATTGCAGAGGGTCCAGAGAAGATTTCACCAGCGGCCTGAGGTGGGCCAAGACCAGCCTCTCCAGCACCTTCATCACATGAGATGTGAGGGCAACCGGTCGGTAGTCGTTGAGGCCAGATGGAGTCGTCTTCTTGGGGACAGGAACCAGACAGGATGTCTTCCACAGCACCGGGACCTCCTCCTGCTTCAGGCTCAGGTTGAAGATGTGTTGTAAGACCTCAGCCAGCTGGACGGCGCAGGTCTTCAGGACCACGGGGCTGATGCAGTCAGGTCTTCAGGACCACGGGGCTGATGCCTTCAGGTCCTGCAGCCTTGCGCTGGTGGAGTCTCTCCAGCTGTCTCCTAACCTGGCCAGTCGTCACAGAGAGGGGGGTGAGGGGTGTGTGTGTGTGTGTGGGGGGGGGGGGGTCGAGGTGTCGATGGAGGAAGAGCCCTTTGAGATTGAGGGCTCTATGCAGCTCACCAGGGGGGGCAGAGGGGGGAGGGGGGGCAGCAGAGGTGTTTGGGAGGTGTGAGGTGTGGAGGAGACAGATGAGGGCGGTGAACTAAACCTGTTGAAGAAACAGTTTAGTTCATTTGACCTCTCCAGGTTCCCCCTGATTGTTCCTCTCCAGGTTCCCCCTGGTTGTTCCTCTCCAGGTTCCCCCTGGTTGTTCCTCTCCAGGTTCCCCCTGGTTGTTCCTCTCCAGGTTCCCCCTGGTTGTTCCTCTCTAGGTTCCCCCTGGTTGTTCCTCTCCAGGTTCCCCCTGGTTGTCTCTCTTGCCCCTTGAACCCAGTAATCTCCTTCATACCGGTCCACACCTCCCTCACGTTGTTCTGCTGGAGTTTGGCCTCCAGCTTCCTCCTGTAGGAGTCCTTGCACTCCTTGAGCTTCTCTTTCAGGTGGCGCTGCACTCTCCTGAGCTCCTCCCTGTCCCCAGACCTGAAGGCTGCTTTCTTCTTATTAAGAAGCACCTTCAGGTCACTGGTGATCCACAGCTTATTGTTGGGGAAGCATTTTACAGTCCGGGATGGTACGGTGGTGTGTTCACAGAATTTGATGTATTCTGTGATACAGTCCGTCCTGCTGTTGATGTCCTCCCCATGTGGTCCACACAGCACATCCCAGTCCGTGGACTCAAAGCAGTCCTGCAGGGCGTCTTTAGCCTCCTGTGTCCACCTCCTCATAGTCCTGGTGGTCACAGGCTGCCTCTGCACCAGGGGGACATACTTGGGAGTCAGCAGGACCAGGTTGTGGTCTGATCTACCAAGGGGGGGGAAGGGCAGTAGTACTGTATGCATCCATGGCATTAGCATACAGTAAGTCCAGAGTTTTATTGTTCCTTGTGGGGCAGTTCACATACTGGTACAAAGTTGGCAGTACTTTATCCAGACTGGTTAAAGTCTCCAGTAACTAACAAAAATGCACCGGGATGCTGAGTCTGAAGTTTGGACACAGTGGAGTAGATGGTGTCCACTGCTGCCTCTACGTCAGCTGATGGAGGAACGTACACAACGATAACAATGGCGGACGTGAACTCCCTCAGTAAATAATACGGTCGCATCCCCACGGCTAGCAGTTCAATGTCCGGGCTACAGAAACGTTCCTTCACACACACGTGGTCGGGATTACACCACCTCTCGTTCACATAGACTGCAATCCCTCCACCTTTCTTCTTGCCGCTCCGAACAACGTCTCCGTCCCCCCGAACAGTCCTGAAGCCGGTACGGCTGCGCTGTGATCCGGGAAATGTGAGTGCAGCCATGTCTCGGTGAAACACATGATGCTGCACTCCCGGTACTCTCTCTGGGTCTTTACCAGCGCCGAGCTCGTCCGTCTTGTTGGCCAACGACCTCACGTTCCCCATTAAGATCTCCGGTACCGATGGTTTATATTTCCTCCTTTCTGCCTTTAGCTTAGCTCCGGCTCTGCAACCCCACCGTCTTCTCCGAAGTTCAACGGGGATCTCAGGCCTCGCTCCGGGCAGCAGCAGTAGAGGGCTACTCAGCGTGATCAGCTGATCACGAGAGTAAACAATAACAGTGCCCCCAACCAGAAACGTGGAAAAATTACGGTCCATTGTCTGACCGTTAACTTAACACGAGAGAAAGAAAAAACAAAACAACTACGAAGAGGAGAAAGGCTTAAAAAAATACTAATAAACAACACACTCGGGGAGGGGAGCTGCTGCAACAGGCTGCCGCTAGTGTGGCGCCATCTTGCATCTATGAACTTTTGTGATGTTTTTGTCCAGTAAATTACACCTATTGTGCTGTTGTCACGGCAACCCAGTATCGCGGCAAAGCGTGAAATACACACACCAGTCCACTACAACAAAACGTGAGAAAGCCACGCTTCGGGCTGTCTAGGTCTGAAAGTTACACATTTTGAAAGCATGAAACTTATACGCACATAAATGTCATGTGATGTGGGATCACGTGACCAACGTCCCGCAACAGACGTTGTGAAACCAAGTGCAAAGACCATTTTTTTGGCGGTATAAGGAGGAAAGCGTGTCTATTTCACGTTTTGCTGTAGTGGACCGGCGTGGCTATTTCACGTTTTACCGTGATGGTGGGTTGAAATTAGTTATCAATCCACAGCTTGGCTTGGTTGGTGATCCTGATTTGCACAGATTACTCTCAAGTAGTGAACATAGTCCTTTCTTTTTAAGAAATATCTTTTTAAGATCAATTAAAATCTTAATTCTTAATATGTACCATTAAAATGTAGTGATTCTGTTTGTACAGTAAACAGGTGAATTGGTCCATTAAACTGACTTGCTGAAAGTAACTAAGCCGGCCTGCTGTCAGCAGTTAGTAGTTTAGTTTTTGTGGGTGTCAGGTGAGCACAGCAGCTGAAGATCCGACAGCGTAAATGAAGCCGCAGTTGAATGTCCAAGGTCACATTGAAGAATCCTGTTTCCACATTTCATAATTCATCATCCCAACCTCGAAATTGAACCTGTTCCTCTCTGAAGATGAGGTCTATGTGTCCGTGTGTGTGTGTGTGTGTGTGTGTGTGTGTGTGTGTGTGTGTGTGTGTGTGTGTGTGTGTGTGTGTGTGTGTGTGTGTGTGTGTAAATGGAGTAGGATGCAGTGCTTTGTTATGTCCACTGTATCGATGGAGGACAGCAGATAGACTGTACATCACTCATAGTTCAGACAGCAGACAGCAATGGACTGTGCACTGCGTATTTCTGTGTGTGTGTGTGTGTGTGTGTGTGTGTGTGTGTGTGTGTGTGTGTGTGTGTGTGTGTGTGTGTGTGTGTCTAGACAGTACTGAAGGACTGTACTATAAAGCCAAACAGGCCAGAGCACAACACAAACAGAGCTGGTTCAGGTTGTGACTTTAACAACGAGCTGAACTGAGTCACTACTTTATTTTTTTTAATTTATTTATTCTTGTTGAGTTCAGTGGTCAAACTTCAGCTGTACGACGCTACAAATTACACCCAAATTTCAATATGAAAATGCAGAAAAAATGTGTGAATTAAATTTTTCTCAGGAAAAATGTACAATCTCTGTGCTCTATTTCATTTTCTCTTCTGCTTCATGTCTGGCTTCTTGACAGTAGAAGGAAAACTTTGTCCCTCTGCAATCTGATGTAGACGTGGAAATGAGAAGCTGGAGGAGAGGGACCACCCGCATCTGTAGCAGTTCTGTCACATTTTGTAAAACAAGTCAGTTGTCTTCGTACATTTTTTTATTAACCTAAAAATGTACGCAAAATGGCCAAGAAGGAGTTTCAGACTTTTGTTAAAAGCTTTGACTTTTAAAAAAAAAAAAAAAAAGTTATCTGTGATACTTCATACCTGCTTCATTTTTATGTGAATCTCCTTCTTCTGCCATTTACGTAAAGTCAAGTTTAACAGAAAAATCCTGCAATATGACCCGACAACCTCCTCTGAATTGTGTCTCCCATCGATAAGACGCTCCAGTTCCTTTTATCTAAAATTAAACACATTTTATTTTGTTTGTTTTTTCTCTTTGGCTGTCAAATACAAATCATGCATATTTGTTTATTTAGGTACACAAGTTATTTTGTATTCTCAGTGTTCGGGAGTAGGGTTAGTCGAGGTTTTTTTTTTTCATGTCATGGGCTTCATAATGAAAAATCTCATCCTAAACAATGTCAGCTTTGTATTAAATTGCCCAAATGACAACAGTCATATACATTGAATAAGATGAGTTGACTGGAAACGAGCTGTCGGCATTATTTCTGTTAGATTAAAAAGAAACTTATGATAAAAAAGTGCCACTGAATTTAAAATACTTTTATATGCTGATACGGTTGTTTTTTGGACGGGGACATTTTCCAGACCAATTATAAACAGAAAACTAAAGTATTTGCATATTTTAACATTTGAAAGCTGAACAAACATCCACTGATGAAGATGTGGGTGATATTATTTTGATAAATCCATTGCGTCCAGCTGTGATCTCGTTGGTTTCATGTTAAAAGGTCATCATCAAACAAGGTTCATATTGAAAATGATGGACTTTAAGTGTGAAATCTGTAGAAAGCAGCATCGTAACTACTGTACAAACCTAAAGTCTCCATATTTAACGCTCTGGTTCGAGCCCATTGGCTGAACTCCGTCTCCACAGGGCTTCTAGTCCGAGTCCAGCGGCTCCACATGTCCAGACTGAAAGGTCAATTTCTTTCTATTTCAGAGCAAGCACAAAAGATAAATGGGAGAATTAGGAGAGCGGAGATGGTCCCAGGGCTGCAGAACAATCCCTCCTTCTACTCATCCCCCCATCACTCCCTCCTTCTCTTCCTCTGCCAGCCCTCCTATATTTTATCTCTCTTTTCCTCTTTTCCTCTTTTCCTTGGCCTCCCTCGCTCTTTCTCTCCATCCTTCTCTATTCTTCATCTCTCTTCCTCTCCTCCTCTCCTCCCTCTCCCTTATGTCCCTCTATCATTCATCTTTTTTACCCCTCTCCCCCTCCCCCCCTCCCCCTCACGCATCCACAGTACCTGGGTGAGAACAAGGGAGAGCGAGCCGCTGTTGCCAAGCAACCCGGCTGACCAGTGAGGTGTGGAGAGGCTAAGGGGGTTGAGGCAGAAGTGGAGGATGATGGGGGAGTGGAGGGATGGGGGGGGGGAGGACTGGGAAGGATGGAGAGAAGGGAGGAAGGAGAGGAGGGGAGGAAGGAGGCCTGATAATGAGAAAGAGGAAGAGGAGGGAGAATGGAGAGGGAGGAAGAAGAAAAGAGAGGTGGAAGGATGAGGTGGTGGTCACCGCTCACTGATTGCAGGAGTCGCTCCGGCCAATCAATTGCAGCAGATGCGTGACTAGAGCTGACCAGCATCAATCACACACACACACACACACACACACACACACACACACACACACACACACACACACACACACACACACACACACACACACACACACACACACACACACACACACACACACAGAGGAAAAGTCATTCATTACAGAGCATTTAAGGAAAGTGACAAGAGAAACAAAAATAACGTGTAGTGTAAAAGAGAGAAAGAGGAAGCAGCAGAAATAAAGGAGGAGAGTTTGAGTCGAGGCCTCGGATCAATCTGAGTCTGAAAATTTTACAGCTGTGATCGAGCTGAACACCACAAACTAATTCCGTTTATCTTTAATCAATCACGCCTGTAACAATAATATGCATTAATAATCAGGACGAGGACAAACAGTGATAATAAAAGACAACATGGCTTCACATTAGTTAGTTACAGAGCAGATGTGGTCGTGCACGCTGTAGATGTAGATGAGTAACATAAAGACTAACAAGGAGGGAGAATCATTAAAGTAGCAGTGAAAGTAGGTGCTAACTTGAACTGGATGTAGTTCTTCAAAATCATGAAGAACTATATTTAGTTCCACTAAGAGCCTTTTAGAAAGAAGTCCTTTCATGTCCAGAGTACATGATATATATGTGGCTGATAGGATGGTCACAGTTATAGAGCTGACATGACAGACTACATGTCGGTACCAATCAAAGCTCGCTATGTTTCACCACCTGCTTAATGGGAGGAAGTGAGGACAAGAATTTAAACCAATAATGACCTCCAAACTGGCTGTTTGACAAAAATAAATACTGCTGTCCTCCTGGTGTGACGGTATGTCTGTCTGCTGTACGGTGGCCCTGAGGGTCAAACACACAAACAGCTCACTAAATGCAAAAACATTTCACAGAACACAAATGTTTTTGGGTTTGACCGTGAGGGCCACCGTACTTTCACTTCATTATGTTGTGGGAGAGAAGGTCAAGAGGTCCTGACTTCGTCGTCTCCTTGTGAATTGGTGAATCTGTGCCAAATGCTCATTTTCTGATTCGACTCAATACATCTTTATAGCCGGGTCATTTTCATGCTGATATTGTGCTGAAGGAACCCGAACTGAAAAAGGTTTTCTGAAGAACCCTCTCTGAGTACAAAAATAGGTTCCCTAAGGAATCTTTTCCATGGAAGTGTACCAAAATTGTTCAGTAAAAAACATTTTTTTAAATGATTATTTATATATATACATACATTAAGTTTTAGTTAGGATGCTTTCGAACATAATGCAGGCAGTCGTTTTTATTTGTCAGTTCAGTAACACTTTACGACAAAAATGTCCAACGTCTGAGCAGGACAAAATATCTATAATAATTATAGAAAATTATAATTTATGGAAAAATCACATGTGTAAAAAAGCTTTAAAACAAGACCAAGAACAAGTAATGTAAATGAAGCTCTTCTAAATTTATCAGACAAATACAAAAACTTTATAAATGAACTTTAAATTTATGTTGAAATAATTTAAACACAAAGCATGTCAAAATAAAGAATATAAGGATATAACCTTTGGAAACACTTGGTACAGTACATATCTTGATGTGTTTCACACTATGTTTCTATTCCTAATGACTTCTTACTACACTTTGGTTGAATCCTTTGTGCAATGGACTCTTAAAACTTACATGTATTACCAGGATTTTGTATTAGTTTTAATTTATTCCTAATTTTCTCTGCCTGTATCATTTATAGTCCAAATGAACCAAAGAAATTTAAGAAGGATATTTGTGGCATCAGTTGCAGCTCGTGCTAGTACTAGATTTCAATAAGAAAGGAGTTCTAGTGCTGCGTTCAATTCACATCCGAGTCAGAAATTTGAACTTAAGTGGCTGCATGAACCTTTTTCATTTTCACCGCATTTGTTTAAATTTAACTTGTGCAGACAAATAATAAATCAAATTGAAAGTAGGAGTAAAGTTAGTAGCAGCAGTTCTAGCAGTGTTACATCATTTTCTTAATTTACGCTTCTTGTTTATGTGGTGTAAATATTCTGCTGCATATAATCTCATCACAAATACAGACAACAAATGAGTTGAAAAGTACCTTTAGACATATTAGTAGCAGTGCTGTAGATAAAAACTCGTCCTCACTGTCTGTCTCCTTCATTAGACCTGTGGCTCCCAGACATCAGAACTCGCCAGTTTTACTGATCAGTCTGTCTCTAAACAGTATTGATTTGTTCTTATACGAGCTGCCATTGATCCTATCTGTTAGGATGATTTTACCCCATGAGATGAACACTGTAAAATATGACAGGGCTCACAAATCACTTCGCTCCATCTAACCCTGTAGTGAGACCAGGAGTACTGAAGCTTCCAGCTTACTGTCAGCTCTCCTGAAAGTAGCACAGCTCTGAACTGTCTTCAGCCCGGCGTTCACAGATAACATTTGTAGATGGTATGTGAGATGACAGATAGTTTTAGCACTTCGGAGAACCCAGAAGTGTTCGAGTTGAATCAAAAGATGAACAACAAGTAGAAACCGAAGGAAAGTTAATTGTAACACAAAGAAGATTTCATTACACAACCAGTAGCTCCGCCCCCAGAGATCTGATTGGTCAACTGAACACCTGGAACAAATCATCATGACATCACATCACATCCTGTTCATCACTAGAAATATCTCTCCACCTCCTCAATGGGAACATAGAATTAGACTAGAGTTTCATATAATATGTAATATAATGTAGTTTCTACTTGTTATAGGTCTATTAAATGACCCATTTGGTGAAGTCGGGTCTCTTTTGGTCCTTTTTGGTCGCTCCGAGCACCCGTACCATAACACCACGGATAGTCACGCACTTACAATCCTAGAGGAGGCTAGCTGGACCGGTTTGGTTTGAACACATGACACGGAGCTAAAATGTTAAAAACACATGAGAACATGGATATCTTTGTTCATCAGATATCTTTGATCATCAGATATCTTTGTTCATCAGATATCTTTGTTCCAACCAGACTGAGCTAGCTGATCAGTTTAATGTTTCTATGTTCTGTATTTATTCAGGTGGAGACTAGAAATCATCTCTGTTGCTAAGGTGGTTGCTAAGGGTCGGACTACTTCCTGGAGTAGTAAACATTGCCTACGTTACATAAGAGTCTACTGACACATGTGTTGCCATGGAAACGGAGATCGCACTAACTAGTTTAAAATTTTAAAAGTGAATTGCTCCACAATATGAACACATGTAGATTACATATTTTATTTAGTTGGCAACTTGTTGTATAATCGCATTATTACACTGGAGGGTGTTTTAACGTCATTATTGGCACGACAGTGACGCGGTCAGTCTGTTAGCATCGAGTGTAATGTTGCTTAATTAAGAAACAGCCGATCATAGATTCAAATGGGTTCAGCTTTAATTCCAACGTTGATTGAACCTTACAAGACAAACGATGATGGACCATTCAGCCACTCAATTCAATTGAATGCTTTTATCGTGATGTATGAAACGACAACTAAAGAATGGTTCAGGTTAGGAAAAGGAAAAGGAAGTTTATGGTAAATAACAACCTTGTTTGTACTCCAATCAATCCTCCTCTGAAAATAATCCCCCAACAAAGGCACCGTTTCTTCCAGTTTGAGTGTCATTTCCTAAAATCTACAGTGTAATTTTAACCAAAGTCATCATCTCCACTGTTGGTTCCTATTCTATGTGACTCACTTTTTTACAGTGTACTGACTTCAAAGCCCATCAGGTGGAATAAACAGGGACAGTCCAACAAATGAGGCAGAGGGACAGAGTCAGTTCATTTCAGAAAATGTAATCTGGGATGTGATTATGAAATGATGAAGGTGAAGATGAAAGTAAATGTCATTGAGGGAATGAAAGTGATTGACATGGAGGACTGGGGGGACAAATAGATAGAGGCAGCGATGCAGCAGAGAGACAGAGAGGAGCTTAAGAAGATGAGTAAATCACATTTTTACATTTGCTTCATTTCCATCTGGTAATACCCAGAATCCCAGAGGAAATCTATTCAAATTAGAAGATCAAATCTATTTGAGGTTGGGTAGAATTCATAAACAGTTGAGTCATTTTAAATTGTACAAACCTTCTGTTATCTCTTTAACTTCCATATTAACATTCTTTCTGAATGCAGAGATGTAGACTGGTTCAGTGGTTAGCATTGTTGCCTCACAGTGAAAAGGTTCTGGGTTTGAATCCGGGCCTTTCTGTGTTGTTTGCATGTTCTCCTGCTTGGGTTCTCTCTGGGTACTCCGGCTTCCTCCCGCCGTCCAAAAACCTTTATAGCTCCCAATGCGATTAATTTAATAAAATTGTAACGTCAGTGATGTTTGGAGCACATTGCTCTTCATCAGTGTTAAATAAATGAATTGCATCGGGAGCTTTGAATGTGTGTAATTTACTTCTGCTCACTTATCTTCCAGCACCTGATTTCAGTATTTTGGAGGAGTGTTCTTTGTTCACTTTGACATTTAATTAATGCCAGTGTTTGGCGTTTAGAAGTCGCCGGTTTTAGTCGTCTATCATTCAACTGCTTCCAACACTGGGCAGCAGTTCTCATAATACCAGGGGAAGAAGTATTTATAATATTAGTTATCACTTCCAAAGTCAATTTTACATCACCAGCCCATAGAGGCCAACTCATAGTGCCTTAAATTCAGTGATTAGAGCTCGACCCTCAAGACGAGTATGTCAGTTTAAGTTTGGATGACGGTCTCATCTGCTCCTTCTTCAACCATCAGAAATTGACAATCAGCTGCGCCACAGTGGTTTTAAAGGGGATGGGAGGAGCTGATTTGATTGGCCATGATTGATTTTGGCTGTGACAAACCTTCTAATGATCTATTCCTCTTACCTATACTTTAGTGCCATATTTCATTTTAGGATTGTTTTGGACACAAGAGTTCTTCAGTCTATAACCTTATTAAACACAAAACCTTGTATCTCTAATTTGATGGTAATAAATGTGATCAACTGAAACCCTCTCAGCTTCTTAATGTGGTGAAGAATCTGCAGAAGAAGAGGAAGGCCCTTCCTTGAACCAGTGTAAAAACATGGCTGTGCAACATGGCATGCTCCATGAAAGGCGACATATTCGCAGTGTAGATTGGAATGGCTCATTCAAAGGAAATGAAAACACAAGTATTCTTGGTGTCAGGCGATCAGACACTAATGAAAACAGAATTATATGTATTATATCTGTGTGTTCTAATCGATCCTCCCAAAACTTTAATAGACTTTGAGCACAGAGTTTGAAATGTCCCATCAGGAACTTCTCTCTACTCGTCCTCTGAGGCCAAACCAGCCTGAGGGCGGAACATCAGACACTGTGGAACGGAGGATCATTGAGAAACCAACAAATTAATCATCTTCAAAGGAAATGACCTGTAAAAATGACAATCAATATCTATCACTGCTCTGACTCTCAGACTGTTTAATCATTGACTGACTCAGTGGCTCAGTGGATTTCAGTTAAGAGTGCGTCATTGTGTTGACATAACGCACACCTTGTCGCTGCTTTGTAGTTCCAAGCCATCGATGCTGTGACTGTTTACTGACTGATTGTTGCTATCACAGTCGTTTTGAACAATGGTCAATGGTTGATGTATTCTGACTGACCGGTGTCAGCATCCCACTGTTGGCTCAACGCTCCCTCTGGTGATTACATATGATATCTGATCTGCACCAGAAACATTTGTCTGTTTCCAAGATATTTAAATTTGCTCACTTAAACTTAAACAATCAAATGTGTTATGTAACGTTACCTTGATGACTTTTTAGCGATCCAACCATCTATTCACCGCACTGTCAGAAGGAACAAATTTGATGAAGTCATGTGACTGATACAAACAGCCAAAACCAGGTCGGGAGACTGGAGTCAAGCCAAAAAGCTATAATGCTAAAAAAAGGGTTGAGGTTTTATGAATTATGTTTGACAGTTTTCTAGCTAAGATATGGTTGTTAATTAACAGTGTGGATGTGGATATAGAGAATACTTAGAAATGGTTTAATTCTTTTCTTAAACAGCCCTGATGGACTAATAACTGCTTGGAGGCACAGCTTTCAAGCTTAACAGTCACATGATGCTGGTCAGTCACAGCAGCCCAGCCAGCTACCTACCAGGGTGCAAGCAAGCTTCATCACCAAGTCAGCATATCAACAGCCCAAAAAGACATTTCGTGAGACAAAATTAACTGTTTTGTCTCCACTGACATTAAAAGTATGTTAGTAGTAGAGGGAAACTTGGATGTTTAACTTTAAAATGATAAGATCAGTGGGAGACAAAAGGATCAATTATCAACTTTTAATTCACTGGCCTTTGCATGTATTTCCATTTACTTTTCACAAGAAAAGATATTTCAATTAACAGACACTTTAGATCAAATAGAGCACTTTTGTTTTGTCCTGACATGATGCATGTCTGTTGTTGATGTTAAAAAGCCAACTTCCTAATTCTCTATGAACTTATGTGCTGTTTTTGTCTAGTAAATTAAACCTATTGAGCTGTTGTCACGGCAACCCAGTATCACAGCAAAACATTAAAATAGACACGCCCGTCTACGACAGCAAAACGTGAGAAAGCCACGCTTTGGGCTGTCTAGGTGTGAAACTTACATGCACGTCAGTACTAACAGGCAGTAGGTTTCATTTTCTGCCCCGAAAGGAAAGCATGTAACTTTGACCCCTAACCAGCGGCAAGTGTAGCTATCTCACATTTTGCTATAGTGGACGGGTGTGTCTATTTCACGTTATGCTGTGATACTGTTGCTCACTGACAAACAGTTTCTTTGTGTTTTTGTTGTCATGATGTCAACATTATCAAACAGCGGTTGATTTAATGGGTACAAAATGCTTCCTGGCTGTTGTCATCCTGTGGTCAATCACAAATAAACACCAACATTTGTACGACATGATCGTTATTAGAGCCAGAAATGGCAACAATATCGACATGACATTTCCTCTCCTCTTATGTACTCCTTTTTCACCTCTTCTCTTCCTTCTTTTGATTTCTTGTCCACACCTTCTCCTCCTCCTCCTCCTCCTCCTCCTCCTCCTCCTCTCGTCTCCTCCTGATATGTAGTAATATGTAGAGATGATGACCTATTGATTTGTGCTGGGGGGATGTTTGACAAGCAGGCGGCAGCTGGAACACACTCAGGTTGTAATCTCACTTGTTCAGTAATTAGCAGTTGACTTATTACACTGAGATTGAGGCTGTGACACTGCAGAGCTACAGCCAGCGGCTGACTGATGGGTCTAATTCCATTTTATTTCATTTTTGGATATGTAAGATATACTTCTATGGCTTCAATTTGGGCGCTTCATGCAGCAAAAAACACAAAATTATTAAAGACATCAGAAGAAGGTCAGAAGCACAGAAATAAAAACTCTCCAATGACATCAAGATTATAATACTACTACCACTGTTTTACCAATCATGCCCCAACTCCTAGCTGCTGCTAGTACATTACTTGCTACTGGGGTTTCCTGCTTCATTTAAAGGTCCCATATTGCATACATTTAGATTTTAATGTCTTTTTTGATAATAAAGAGGATCAAAGTGCTATATTAATACTGTAAAAAAAGATAAATCTCTCAGTCCATAGAGAAGCACACAGCCAGCGTTCTGCAATTGTGCTGTTTAGACTTCCATAAGTTTGTGATGTCACAAACTCATGTTCACGTCATGTCTGCCCTCAGCATTGAACACTGTCCAACATTTTTATGTGGAGGGAAAGAGAGTGGTCACTCCTTTACTAGTGGGCTGCAAGATCGATGAAAACCTGCGGTTGGCCTGGACATGCATCACTTCCAGAACAGCCAATCAGAAGAAAGGTCGTTGATATCGACGCCCCTTAAAGAAACAGATGAAAAACTGGTGGAACTCCAGAGAGAAGCTTACAAGAGATGTTAAACTATATTGAGATGGTTTTTGGGACCTAAAACCACAAAAGTGTCTTATCCAGATATCCGGATATCCAGAATGCCAACAAAACACCGGAAAAGTGTAAAATATAGTTCCTTTATTCATGTAACTGTATTTAATTTACAAGAAGGGGTCTTTGCAGACCTGTAGGAGGGTGAATCAAAAAGTTCAGAGTGCTCCTGTTGAGTGCGAACAGTGGGGAGCACCACGATGTGTTGGGAGTTGGAGGAAGCTATTAAAGCCAGTAAATATTCCAACTTTTGTGGCTTAGTCAACATCATTACCTAAGTTACATATTTGTTTTATATAATTTCTCCATGCACCTGAAACTTGATAAGAAAGCGCACATCAATGTGTGTGTCAAATTTTTATGCATGGTTAGGAGCAACGATTGAGTTTTTGTGGGTTGAGACTCTTGAGCGTTTTCAATGTGAGCGGGCACTCTGTCATTTTGGAGAACAATAAATTACTGCCCCTCAGAAACGTGAATGTCACTGAAAACACCTCTCCCGGCTCATTGCTTCATCGCTGCAGGCTTTCTGAAGCATTTCAAGGGTCTCCGTTGGCAATTTCCAGAGTTGAACACAAAATGTGATTTGCGCCCTCTTTTCGTGTCCACGGACAAATCGCAGACGTACCTGGACCATTACTCACAAAAACACGTGTAACTCAGGTGTCCATTTTGATCAAGTGCCAAAACTTTAAATACTTATTCACAAAGGTTATAGCTTTCTTCATGACGTCATGATGCCGCGCATCGTTCACACGCAACGGGAGCAGTCTGGGAACTTTTGATCCGCCCTTGTGATTTTCAGACACTGATAGGAGTGAAGCGGTTCTCTGTTGAACTGTGAAGATGAACATCATAGTGACAAACAGAGTCACACCAGCTGCATGCTCATAATTCATCATTTATATCTAATCCTGTCTGCTGAAAGTCCAGAGACCAACACACACACACATACACACACACACACACACACACACACACACACACACACACACACACACACACACACACACACACACACACACACACAGACACACACAGACACACACACACACACACACACACACATACACACACACATGACTGAAATTAAAGGCTGATTCTGCTGAACTGTCGCTGTCAACACACAAACACACAACATAATAATAACATAATACACCAATGGAAAGGCCCAGTTACCAAAACCAGACCTTTTTAAATTGAGGATGAATTTGAGATGTTGACGATGATTCATTAGTCCGGAACCAAAATAATTCTAAATGGCCTCTGTTATATTATAATGGATTATATACTTATCTTAATATTGCTGATTAATTAACATGTATATGCAGGATTAAATAGTGTAGCTGGTCTTGGCCGAGTTGCAGTCTTCATCTACATCTTTTTGCTGCCTATTTGATAAGGTTGTGCATTACACATGTTTGAATATTATGTCAAAGTGGACAGATTACCTGCAGAGACTGATCTGCTGTGCCTGCTGGACAACATGGACCAACCCACAGATGTGAATATTGTAGTCAAAGCTCAGTCGTTGTGGATTTCCGATAGGACTACCCAAAGACCCTTCTTTTTCACTTTCTGCTGTCTCAGTCATTCTCATCAAAGATTTAAAGTATGTAAAGTTTTATATTTGTCATAATTATTGATGAGTCTGACATGTAAACTGGTTAAAGAGCTATGACCAGACTCTCTTGGTTGTTTGCTTAAATTGAAAAAATATGTGTAATAAATAACAGTTGGGTAGTCGTGGTGTTCCTGCCTAGATTATAACATACATAAGTAAAGTAAAGGAGTTAAATCGTACTGTACGTAGGTACAGTACTTAAGTAAATTAACTTTTTGCTCAAGTAATTACTGCACACACTTTCCACCAGGTAGAAAAAGAGCAGTAATCATACGAAGACTAAATTACAGACACTTTCACACCGTACTAATGAGACATGCTCACGCTCACAAAGAGCTGTGGATGTAGTTAGTTTGTGTCCATGTGTGCGTACGCATCCTCTAACTAAATGGACGGGTCTAATCACCTCAGAGGGAGGAACATCTTCCCCTTCCGCCGCCTCTTAACATTAACGGATATTAACGGCCCCCAACGCTCCCCCGTTTCCTACTGAGAAATGAAATACATCACTAATGGTTTATCACAAACACTGCTAATGCTTTATGCAGACCTCTTACCATTAATAAATGATGCCATGTAAAGGGGGACGGGTGCGGGGAAAGCTGACGGGGCCTGAAGGGGGGATAGTTGGATCAGTTTCAGATATTAAACAGAAAAAGGAGCGCTTGATTTACCTCGTTTTGTGGCAACGAGGTGATACATTTCTTTTTCCTCAGTGGGTGCTCACTCTGATGAATAATGGATTTTTTTTTTACATTGAATACTGGTACTACTGATTTATAAAAACATTTTAGTCTGGTAATTCCACTACAAATAAGAACTTGTTCTCTGAATTTTTACCTTCAAATTAGTTCATTTGTTCTCTTATTAAATATTTAAAAATTTGTTTGAGAGTCTGATTTTCATTTTTTTTGTAGTAGTTTTTTTTTTAATAGTAATCATCATTTCATTTAGACATTATAATTTTGTAGTTATGCCCAGATGTTTTGTGAGATCACAGTTACCTTTGACCACCAAATTGTGCTTTGAGTCCAAGTAAATGTGAGGGCCTAATTTTTTAATTATTCCCTCGAGGCGTTCCTGAGATGTCACATTCCCAAGAATGGGACCGAGGGATAGGACGGATAAGAGGTAATATTGACCTTCACATCTGATCTTCAATTAACAAAATCTGTTCACTTCATCTTTGAGTCCAAGTGAATCTTTGTGCCAAATTCGAAAGATGTCCCTCAAGGCGTTCTTGAGAAGCAGCGTGAGATGAGTGACCGTGATAACTGACTTTTGACCACCAAAATCTTACCGCTTCATCATTGATGCCAAGTGAACACATTTTATACACAGCAGCCTTGTCTGTTTAATTAATGATTGGAAAGTAAAACATTCACACTCAAAGCTCCCGTCAGTGACATTTAGAGTCTTTATCATTTCTGTTAATAAATTAATTGCACCGGGAGTTCTGAGTGTGCGTAATGATTTACTTAATGCTCACTCCTCAACGTCGTTCCAGCACCTGATTTCACTTCACTTTGACAATTAGCCAGTGTTTGGCATCTATTACAAGCAGATTTTTGTTTATCAGTGAACAGCTTCCGACACTATGTAGCAGTTCCCAGCGAAGAGTCATTTATAATATAATTTACTGCTTCCCAAACCAATTTAACATTATCAGCCCATGGAGGCCAACTTGTGGTCCAATAAATTCTATAAGCCTGAATCTCGTGGACAAGTGTGCCAGTTTCTTCCTGCATAAAGTTTGGCTGGCGGTGGCGGTCTGCAGCCTTTGCTAAACTCGCAATATCCAGCGCCACAGTGGTTTTAAAGTGGATGAGAGGAGCTGATTTGATTGAATATGAATGAAGTTGGCTGTGATGCATTGCATTTCATGTTCACTAAATTACGATGGACTGTCACTTTACATAGTTGAGCAGTTCAGGCCATCAACTGCAGTCAAAAAAGACTTTGCTATCTACCAATACTTCCTCAGAACAACACAACTGATAGTCTCAGTCTTGTTCAGAAGACAAGAACCTCCACAAGTTAACTTTTCCCTTTTCACCTGTAAACCGGAAACCATTCTGGGTTTTGAAGCTGCTCAACATAAGGCTAAAAGTGTGCAAAGCTGTTATCAAGGCAAACCGTTGCTACTTTAAGGGAATCTAAATTATAAAACATGTTTCTGTGTTTACATTTTTTTTTTTTTTTTTTTTGCTTACAAGATGTCCTTAGTTAATTCAGAAAATAGAAAAACAAAAGTAAAGAAAAACCCTTGAATGAGTAGGAAAATTCAATCCAGTACGATAAGCATTGGACGAGTATTAAATATATCCAATATTAAAAGTCTCATATCGGGATCAAACCCCAAACAATTGACCGATTAATGAATTAGGGTTCATTGGCCATCATTGATTCAATCTGCGTAACAGGATGACATAACTTACACTCTGACACAAGAATGACTGAACAATTGCAATTGTAGGTGAAATGAATGACAAAACATTTTTCAGTACTTTGTGATGTAATCAAGAATATTGTTATGGCAGACATATCTTCAAATATCTTGATGTTTATTGCCCAGCCGTAGTCAGAAGCATTTATTCTGTGAACTAAGCAGCTTCATAATTTTGGCCAACCCAGGTGTCAGAAGAAATCTGTCACACACGTGACCAAATAATGTGTCTTATCAACACTCCCATATGCAGTGAAAGACTGCAGTGTTGAGCCCAGCTGTCATTAAGAAGAGCAGCTCAGAACTTAAGATGAGATCAGACGTTGACAAGCTTTATTTTAGCCAACACAGATCTATTCAAATATTCCTGGATTTCGCCCAACGTCTCTATTTTTAACTCTAATCAGCTACTTTGAAAAACTAGAGACTGGCCAAATGTCTCCACTAAAAACTCAGCTTTTATCCTGGTGAACTGTGGTTTTCAGCACACACACACACCAGCACACACGTTTGACCCTCATGTCCAGTATCCTCCATCCTCCCCTGTGTCCTCATTAACCCAACCTCGGAGGCCGCCATTCATCTCTCCGCTCCCGGCTCATTCTCTGTAATAACATCCTCGCCCCGTCGCCTCGTTTAACTTTTTCAATTAAAAGAGGAGGATCGCTCTATTAACCCTGCGCCTCCTCGCGCAATACTTCCAGCCTAACGTTGTTTTGGAGAGGGCCACAGGGACGAGGCGGGCGGCTGTATTTCACCCCGAACCCGTCGTCGGTCCTGATGCGGTGACAGCGAGCGGCCGGCGCGGCGCTGAGTTATGGCGCCTGGATGGAGAGGGCAAATCATACGTTTGTGTCTCACCCTGCTGCTGATCTGTGAGGAGGGAGATGAAGGACGACGGATACATGAGGAGACGCTGCAGGGGTCATCATCTGTTCCTGTCTGTCTCTCTACCTGTCTGTCCCTTTTACTTCTTCAGTTTTTCTATACCTGTCTTACATTTTCATC
>NW_027185395.1:1759261-1794261 GCF_022577435.1 Embiotoca jacksoni
GAGTGTGGGAGGAAGATGGAGGAAAACAGGGGGAAGGGAAGTGAGGAAGTTAGAGAAGAAGTTGAAGGAAAAAAGAAGAAAGAAGGACTGCTTGAAGCTGTATGGGAGGGACAGGTGTATTACACCTGTCAGGCCACTAGAGGTGTCACATGCTGTCTCGCCTAGACGTGAAAAGTGCCTTCGGTTAGCGCATTATAAACCACCTGGTTAAGCTCAGGAAAAGATTGTGGGTTGGATTAAAATAAGTAATTGAAAGCCGGTATCACGGCAAAGCGTGCAATAGACACGCTGGTCCACTACAGCAAAACGTGAGAATTGCTTTGCCACGTCTAGGCGTGAAAGTTACATGTTTTCCTGTCGTGAACGTAAATGAAACCTTCTGACAGCCATTCGATTTACAAGAAAAACACGTGGTTGGTTTAACTAAAGAAGCACATGGTTGGTTTTACTAAAGAAGCACATGGTTGGTTTAACTAAAGAAGCACATGGTTGGTTTTACTAAAGAAGCACATGGTTGGTTTTACTAAAGAAGCACATGGTTGGTTTAACTAAAGAAGCACATGGTTGGTTTTACTAAAGAAGCACATGGTTGGTTTTACTAAAGAAGCACATGGTTGGTTTTACTAAAGAAGCACATGGTTGGTTTTACTAAAGAAGCACATGGTTGGTTTTACTAAAGAAGCACATGGTTGGTTTAACTAAAGAAGCACATGGTTGGTTTTACTAAAGAAGCACATGGTTGGTTTTACTAAAGAAGCACATGGTTGGTTTAACTAAAGAAGCACATGGTTGGTTTTACTAAAGAAGCACATGGTTGGTTTTACTAAAGAAGCACATGGTTGGTTTAACTAAAGAAGCACATGGTTGGTTTAACTAAAGAAGCACATGGTTGGTTTAACTAAAGAAGCACATGGTTGGTTTTACTAAAGAAGCACATGGTTGGTTTTACTAAAGAAGCACATGGTTGGTTTTACTAAAGAAGCACATGGTTGGTTTAACTAAAGAAGCACATGGTTGGTTTTACTAAAGAAGCACATGGTTGGTTTTACTAAAGAAGCACATGGTTGGTTTAACTAAAGAAGCACATGGTTGGTTTTACTAAAGAAGCACATGGTTGGTTTTACTAAAGAAGCACATGGTTGGGGGAAAATTAAAATCATGGTCTGGAAACAACAATCAACTCATGAAATTCATTGTCACCTCCTGAATTTGAACCTCTTCAGCCCACATCGAAGTATGTGACTAATGCCACCAAACCACCCCTCCTACGCCTTAATATTGCCAAAAACTGTACTTTGTACTTGGTCTCAGAATCTCTGTCCTATGACATTTACGTGTGTAAGTTTCACATTTTCAAAGCGTCTAACTTTCACGCCTAGACAGCCCAAAGCGTGGCTATCTCACATTTTGCTGTAGTGGACCGGTGTGTCTATTTCACGCTTTGCTGTGATACTGGGCTGGTAATTTTATGTAAGTAATGTCATGTACTTCAAGTAAGTTAAGTAACTTACATTACAAAAGTTAAATACGTTACATGATGTAAGGAACCAGACTCTCAGGTAGAAATCCTGTATTTGTCACTTCCAACCATTCCTGACCTCCTTATCAGGACTTTATCACTTGTACTTTGTCACATGACCTCCATCTTCCACTGCGGTCATATCAATGTACTTTTGATGCCTACAGGTGAAGCAAAACGACCCTGACACAACGTCCTTCAGAGGACTGACAGGTGTTACATGGTGTGATGTAGAGCTGAGAGGGAGGAAAGAAAGAAAAAAACTTAAAGAAAGAAACCTAGAGGAAGACAGAGAAAAAGCAGGAAGGGTGAGAAGATGGAGAAGATGGAGAGAAAAAAGGAAAGAAAGCGAGAGGAAGAGTTTCATAAAAGGCTGTGAGGGATGAAGATATAAAGTTATCACATGAAAGGTGCTCACGCCTTCATTGATTTGAGTTCTTGTCGCTATTGAGCGCTTTGTATGAAGTCACTAATCATTGCAGTATTTTTTAAAGCATCCTCACTGAAAAAGTGTTTACGACTTTTTCTATTTATGTGAACATTTTTCACCTTCTTGCGTCTTTACAAGCTATTTATTTAGTTCCTTCATGTACAGTGCTGCTGGCAATATGAGAGCTACTAGAAACCAGTTTCTGGTATGTATAAACCTGTCCAGTAAATCTGATTCTGAGAAATTATTAAATTGTCTCAACAATTCTCAACAACTGAAATCCCAGAATCCATGAATACGCAAATATATTTATTTTCAGAAGTTTAACAGCTGGACACAAGATATGTCTTCCTTCACTGAAGTCCATTCTCGGTGTGTGTGCACTTCACGTTTCCACATCATGCTTTAATAAGTTAAATACAGGACCGACATCTGCTTCCAAGCTATCTGTGATGTCACAAGTCCTGCTTGTAGTCCTAACCCTTAATATTCGATTTTCACTGAGCACAGAGAAACTTTGCACTTTCAGCAGATTAATGTGAAAACAGATTTCCAGAAAAAAGTCTGCTCGTCCTTCTGCACAATGAAGCTCCAACATAAAAAAAAAAACTATGTTGGACTTGAGGAGGTTTAAAAATAGAAAAGTTGCATCTCTCTCTAATAACCAGTCATTTGAACTCCTCTAGCGTCGTACAGGTGTTTTCAGTGCATCCACTAATCATGAAGCGGGTCCTCCAGGCACGTCGGCTCATCACTGACGGTCCAGAGTCCAATCAGAGTCAAGACCCTCTGGTTCGGACCACCGTCCTCGGCCCGGTGGCCCGGTGGCTCGGTGGGTCGGTGGCCCGGTGGCTCGGTGGGTCGGTGGGTCCAGCGGGTCAAACACAGAGAGAGAGGGAATCTGCAGTGTGGCCGTGTGTTTGTCCATTAACAGCTAATAGCAGCTCTGTTTTCCCATTATCACTAATGGATGGAAGTCTCTGGACGCACACGCTGGTCTGCTGGGAACATTACTTACCCTCTCATTCCCATGCTGTCAAAATTAGCCATGCAACATAAAAACTACACACACACAGCTCTCTAAACGTCTCAGCGGGCAGGAAGTGAGGGCGTTAGGGCAAACAAGGAAGTGTTTCCCGCGGCAACCAAAGAGCTTGGTGTCTGTCCCACCAGGCTCACTCCGCCTGTAAACTGTAAACTGTGTGTGATGTAATGAGGAGATGCAGTCGAGGGAATCCAAAGTGCCTGTTGACTGTTTTAATTGTCTTCTCACCTCCCTTCCCTCCGTCAGTCCTCCATCTTTCCTTCCCTCTTCGCTTTCTTTTCATTTGATCATTCCTTCTCCTTTCTCTCCACATTTAACACCATTTCTCTTTTCTTTCTTTCCTCACTGATCCCCTCCATCCATCCTCTAATCATCCCCTCATATTTCTCCCTCTCATTTCCTTGTTGTTCCTTGTTTGTCCACCACCTCCCTCATTTTTTCTTCTCTTTCCTGTTTCAACTTTCTCTTTCCTCGATCTGACTTCCCTCCTTTTTTCAGACCAGAATTTGTGTCTAATTAAAGGTTGTGCACGTAAGATTTTCCCTTTTTATGAATTGTAACTTTTATCTTCCCAAGCGTTTATCATATCATCATTGCCAAGTGGAGGTATTTAAAGAGTGATAATCTAAAACTGCAGAACAATTTTGGATACTATCGCCTGAATATCTTTCAGCAATAACCAATCAATGTATTCACGTTCAGTAATGATCTGTAGAGCAGCTTCTGATTGGTGGCGGTGCGATCCGTCTTTTCACTGCGTTCTGCCCGAAGGATCCACAAGATTCAAATAACATCAGTGACATTTCCTCCTTTGGAAAACATGCAATGAGCAAAATAATGAAGAAAACAACCAGCTGTAATTACCACCTGGTGCTCGTATGTTGTACTTTACGTGCACATCTGTCCAAATTCACAGATGTTGCTGCAAAGAAGCTGTTAATTCAAAATCAATGACGGTTCTCACAGCTACAATCCTGACAGCACAGAAGAGCTTCATTCACCTCCATGTCCAGATCCATCTCTGGGTAATGTCACCGCTCCCCCCGTTACCGTGTTAAATAATAGAAGAATAATGATTTTATCCTACTAGATATTTGTTTAAAATGTTGTCATAATAACGTATGAATTATTGAGTAACACGGTGGCGTTTCTCTCTGACATTTGAGAAACGTGTTTATCTATCAGAGAGTTAAGTTATCGGATGTTTTTGATGTCAAAGCTTCATCTGTCTGCCTCACTGTTTCTCTCTTTCCTGCATCTTACCCAACACACACACACACACACACACACACACACACACACACGCACGCACGCACACACACACACGCACACACACACACGCACACACACACACACACACACACACACGCACGCACGCACACACACACACACACACACACACACACACACACACACACGCACACACACACACACACACACACACACACACGCACACACACACACACACACACACACACACACACACGCACACACACACACACACACACACACACACAGTTCTTCCAGTCCACTGCCCCTCTCTGTCCAATCAATGCAATATTAATGAGCCACAGCCCTGCTGGCTACACAGGACACTGTGTGTGTGTGTGTGTGTGTGTGTGTGTGTGTGTGTGTGTGTGTGTGTGTGTGTGTGTGTGTGTGTGTGTGTGTGTGTGTGTGTGTGAGAGAGAGAGAGAGAGAGAGAGAGACTGACGATATCTGTGCATATTTTCTCCATTTATAAGTGTGTGTGTGCTTTGTGTGTCAAACACCTGTGTACCTATGTGTTTATTTTCATGTGTAAGTACTTCCGTGTGTGTGTGTGTGTGTGTGTGTGTGTGTGTGTGTGTGTGTGTGTGTGTGTGTGTGTGTGTGTTTCTGTTCCCCGAAGCTAAAGGACAGGCCTGAGGCAGGAACTCTGTCAGTGTCAAGGTCACACACACACACACACACACACACACACACACACACACACACACACACACACACACACACGTCTTTTTTCCTCTAGACCATTAGCTCTTTGTCCTAACCGATGAACTCTGTCCAACAACAAACAAATATGGATGTTAATTGTTTAGTTTTTAAAAATTAAAATGGTCAGTTGATCAAATCTGTCCAATGAACAAAATATCAATCATCTCCAGTAATATTACGAGGAGGAAGTGTCCCACTTAGTGTCAATGATATTTCAGTAACTCTTTTTCCCATTTTCTCACTGTATAATGTCTGAAATAATTCTGGTTATTACTTCAATAACTTCACTTCCTCCAAAATCTACAGCAGGTCTTGAAGATTTAAATTGAAAAAGTACTGAAATGAAACAAAATCAACTTTTCTGGAATAGTTCAGAGAAGGACTTTTATTTTGGAGGCCAAGTTGTCACTCTTATCAGCAGCAGTGTCTTCCTGATGTCTCCAACATCTTCCCCTTGGTTTGTCACCTCCGCTCACACTTTTAATTGAATCTTTATTTTTAGAAGTAGAAAACTCATCAATAAAAGTGAAAGAGTCCACTTAGAAGACGAAAACAAAAACAATCTGTCTGCGGTAACTGTCCATGAAACTTGATAAATGAAGTACTCTTTGGTTGACCTATGAGCTACATGTAATGTACTAACTGTATTTATACATGTAAGGTCTTAAAGAGAAACCGGACCACATCGATTTAGACACTTTGGTTGATGGAGTTCTACCGGACGCTCTGTGGACTACAAACCAACAAAATGTCATAAATATTAGTATTCAGGTTGGAAACTGTCCTTTGACTGCTCGAACAACATCACCGCCTTCAGGGGCGTTAGCACGGTATCGACATTGGGGGGGTCCAAATGACATTTGCCCTATAAATAAAGAGAGAGAGAGAGAAAGATAACATCACAGCAGGAAACTGAGGGGAAAGAAGATGTGTGGGAGGCATTAAGGATATATTTGTATGTATGAATATATATGAATATGTATAAATGTTATCGTATAGTATGTCATCCAAAATATCATAACAATGTCTTTCTATAGTATGTTGTCTAAAAAGTCATACGATAGTATGTGGTCGAAAATGTCATACAGATGTTATACTAGAGAATGTCCTCCAAAATGTCATAAAAATGTCAGAGTACGTCGTCCAAAATGTCCCCAAAATTTTCCAAATAGCATGTAGTCCGTATTGTGAAAAAAAATATAGTATATAGTATGTTGTCCAAAATATCAATAAAATGTCATATTATAGTATGTCTTCCAAAATGTCATGAAAATATCGTACTATAGCTTTTGGTCCAAAATGATCAAAAAAAATCAGAGGATGCACACAGGACTTCAGGTGAATTTGTCTTGGCAGGAAGACAGGACAGGTGGACAGCTGGTACGCTCGCAGGTAAACTGAGTCAGGTGGAGAACAGGCCGGGATCAGAACCACACGAGGAACAACGAGGGTCCAAACTTACAACCAGCTACGACAGCGTTGTACCAGGCGAGCTCACAGAACCAGCTGACGAAGATGAAGTGCAGGACCGGGGTTGAAATACTGTCAGGCGGTGATCAGTGGAATTAGGTGGAGCGGTGCCAGCTGTCAGGAGGAGTAAAGAGGGAGGAGCCTGCAGGAGGGAAGTGGAGAGACCACACCCACCAGAATGACAGAAACGAGAAGAAAGCAGGAAAAAACTAAGAGAAAACAGACAAAATGTCATGAAAACATAATAACATGGTCTCCTATTGACCATGCTCACCTGGATGAACTTAGCATTCTTTATTCTTTCCACTTGGGAAACCTACAAACCTCAAGGATCACTGATAAATATCACTGATAGATATTAATAAGTGTGTGTTATAGATGTTAGTCTACATACCAATAGTCCCATATCGCTCTGTTCAAAGCCACCAGACTCAACTCCAGTGTTCTCCGCTTTAAAATGACTGTTTTCATGAATGGAGTCTGGTGGCTTCCAGCAGAGCGATATGACAGCTGTTTTCTGATCAAACAGGTTTCACATTGTAGGAATCCTTTCATAACACTATCAGCAGCAAAACAAATACTTTTAATAATGGACGTTAGGCAGGCGCTGTTATTTAACAGAGACAGAAGCGTTGACATAGAAGTTCATAAAAGGAGAATATATTTAACATATTTTCTACAATATTGAGGGGATTGACTGGCTTTTCACATATTAATCATTTAAAGCATAATTCCAATTTATGTCAACCGTCTGTATTTCCCATTAATTCAGTTTCAGTGACTCCATAGTGATGCTAACTTTGCACTCTAGCTCCGTTGAGATTTTGAGAGATGAGGAGTCCCACAGAACGTCGTGTGAACAGCAAATATCAGGGGAAAGCAAAGCCTCCTGCCTCATAACATCTATTTTTCTCACCGCTTTATGGATCTCCATCATGGATAATTTACCAAATCACCCTGCATATTGACCTGCAAACACCTTTTTGTTCAAGTCCTTATTTCGCCACAAATGAAAAGTCCAAATTTAGCATGACTCATACAGCCACAACAGTCACATGGCAAACATGCTGAGTTTAAATAAACCAGAATTATCCTTTAAGTCTTGAGAGCAGCAGATCATCAGATTATTAAGGATTATCCAGCCGCTAATCCAATTAGCACAAACATTATCCCCTCTTATTTGAGCTTGAGCGTCACTTCAGCGGGATCCAGACGGCCAGTGGCTGAGACCACATCAAAGGTCCTGGAGAAGGCAGCTACAGCACAAACTGGCCTGGATACATTCATACAGCACATAAACCCCGAGTATTTATGTTCTATAGGAAGAGATCAGATCACTATCAGTTTCTTATTCTTTTCAAAATGTAAATATTTGATTAATTATCATCAGTACAAAAATATTATAAATTCTTTCTTTTAAACCTAATCCTGGCCAACAAAACCTGGTGTGTGTCCCTGAGGAGTAAACTATGGAGCGCGTTATGTTGGGACTGATGCCAGAGTTCTCAAAGTCACCAAGGTGACTCTCTTTTTCGCTGGCTAGATCGCCATGGTAACTGATGCTGCAAACTTAACATGGTTATGTTCGAGATATTGGATCAAAATATATAGAAGTACCGGCTACTGACCAATCAATTCTCTCTGAAAAATGTCCTCACTAATCGTAGAAGATCCCGTGGAGCTCAGAGTGAGACAGTCCTCTGTGGATTGAGATGGTCCTCTGTGGATTGAGACGTTCCTCTGTGGAGTGAGACGTTCCTCTGTGGAGTGAGATGGTCCTCTGTGGATTGAGACGTTCCTCTGTGGATTGAGACGTTCCTCTGTGGAGTGAGACGGTCCTCGGTAGAGTGACGATGGGGCTCTGAGGAGTGAGACGGTCCTCTGTGGAGTGAGACGGTCCTCGGTAGAGTGACGATGGGGCTCTGAGGAGTGAGACGGTCCTCTGTGGAGTGAGACGGTCCTCGGTAGAGTGACGATGGGGCTCTGAGGAGTGAGACGGTCCTCTGTGGAGTGAGACGGTCCTCTGTAGAGTGAGACGGTCCTCTGTGGAGTGAGATGGTCCTCTGAGGAGTGAGACGGTCCTCTGTGGAGTGACGATGGGGCTGTGAGGAGTGAGACGGTCCTCTGTGGAGTGAGACGGTCCTCCGTAGAGTGAGACGGTCCTCTGTGGAGTGAGATGGTCCTCTGAGGAGTGAGACGGTCCTCTGTGGAGTGACGATGGGGCTGTGAGGAGTGAGACGGTCCTCTGTGGAGTGAGACGGTCCTCCGTAGAGTGAGACGGTCCTCTGTGGAGTGAGATGGTCCTCTGAGGAGTGAGACGGTCCTCTGTGGAGTGACGATGGGGCTGTGAGGAGTGAGACGGTCCTCTGTAGAGTGAGACAGTGCATTTAGGAGGACGGAGTGTTCAGAGACGGACAAACCTCTGCGTCTTTCCGCAGAGATTTTTATGAGATATGGATTCTATTTCATTGTATTTTACTGAAATCATCCTTCAACAGAGACTGATTGATGCTCTGAAGTCTCGTACTTGTACTTATAAGATGTGACAGTAAACCTACCGACCACTTTGAGTTTTCATTATTTTTTCTTGTTTGCTCCTCAGTCTTGTTTGACACCTCCAGGACTGCCGGTGAAATGATCAAACTAAAGCTGTCAAACACATCATGAGAAGGTCGAGGCAGGAACACTTGCATATTCATAGAGTTACAAAACAAAGAGACTTTAATTCAACATTAATTTAAATCAAATGTTTACTTTGAAACTCCAACATCATCATTTAGTCAGAAAAAGAATTCTCTCGTTTGGATTTATTTGTAAATTCCACCTTCGTTTTAACGATATTCTTGCAACAATCAGAACTTCACAACAAAAGGGAGCGAAGGAATGATGGGATTTCTCCTGTTTCTGTCCCTGCAGCAGACTCTTTCTGTCCTGCAGTAATCACGTCTCTCTCTCTGTCTCTGAGCGTCCAGCTGTCCGTCCAGGCTCCGAGTCTATCGATCCGTCCGCTCTCACCAATCTCGAGCCTTAACCAGTCGATGCTGCTGCCGGTCACATCCTGCTCGCCGCCGTCTCTCCTGCTCGGCTTCCGGCTTTAATAGACCTGAGGAATCTGGTGAGGAGGCGATTTACCGCCGTCAGGTGACAACCTCGCTTCTCCACGATGCGTCTGCAGCGGACGGCGGTTTGTTATTTGTTGTTGTTTGTCGTTAGTTTTGTTGTTTGCTGTTCGAGGTGAAATTACAGCCTGATGTGAGGATGGTTCAGACGTAGTGGCATCACAGAATTGACATTTGCCGTTTAGCAGAGTGGAAATGAATCTCGCCTTCCCTCACTGGGTTTTGTCTCAAGGATTTTTGATTTGAGAGGTTTTATATGAAGAAGCATGATGATGTTTCTCAATAAAAGTTTACTGCAACTTTAAAGGGCCATGCTGCCGAACTTTAATCCTTGAATTATTGTTTTCGAAATATTCAGTAAATTCTGTTGGTCTAAGCACAGATTCAGAAACAGAGGGCGAGTTTCATGGTTCTACTTATTTAATCCAATTTACATGAATGATCAAAACAAGATTTTGTTTTTACTACAACCTTATGATTCTGTTAATCATATAAAAAGATTAAGCTGACTCTTGTCTCTTGAATTGGATGTAAATCAGGCAGTTGCCCTGTCTCAGGATGCAGTAGCCAATCACAGCCATGAAATATAAAAGACAACTCAGGTTAACAAAAATGAATTGCAATCAAATTAAACATAAAGGCAAAACAATTGACCAGATTTTCAACCTCTCATCTGGTTTAGTAAACTTCCAGCTGTTGAAGACCACAGAGTGTGACAGAAGATCATGGAAATGAATGCACGGCAGCTTTGGTCATTTAATCAATGATTGGAAGCCAAATTATTCACACGCAAAGCTCCCGATGCAGTTCATTTATTAAAACCACCGCCTGAGTGGCGTGTTGTTAATAAATGAACTGCATCAGGAGCTTGGAGTGTGAATAATTTACTTACACATCATTTCAGTGTTCTTCATGATTTTAATTTCAGTTCTTCTCTTTGATAATATACTTGAAAGACAGGTCAGTCTCATTATGTTCAACTACACCAGACAGAATATTTTCCATGTTGGTGTTTCAGAGGACAATTCTACAAACTTAGATTTGTCAACTACTGAAAGAAAATATTTCTCACAACCTCGTCCTTTTCACAACATTCATGTTTGAAGATCAATTGTCTTAATGTTTGTCAGCAGAAGTTAACACTTCAGCAAAGAACTTACAAAACTCAAATGTTGGAGTGTACTTTTCATGGGAATACTTTTTTGGTGTGTCTATATTAATATCAAAATTAATAGGAAACTAAAAGTGACGTTAAAACTCACCAGGTTTGTTTGGATTTAACACATCTAAAGTCTTCACACATCCTCACGCTGCTCAGTTCAAACTGAAACAGCTGAAAACTGGACTTCCAAGCTTTCTCTCTGGATCACAAGCAAAAGAGAGCCGCCTGTCAATCATCTGAGATGTGATTATGAGCAGCAGCTCTGACGCACACAGCGGATGCTACACCACAAAACCAATTCATCTCCCATCAGCCGCTCATAAACAGTCCATCGATAGCCTCACTGAGATCGTCCGTGTCCACAATGACTTCCAACAATTGTTGTTCGGGAGTCATTTATTGACGCACACAGAAATCAAATATTTATTGTCAAGCAGCTCTTATCTGGGAAACGTGATCAATCGTTTTTGCCCTCCGGTGTACAAATCATGGTGGTTAAGAGCGGAATCGTACCGACGCCTTCGCGACATCAAACAAGAGAGCATATTGATCTCATTTTACAAACGGAGAATGAAACTGATGTGAACACGGAGGTAGGAGGTTTTCTGCCACCTCAAAATTCAAAGAATTTTTCAAAACATGTTTCCAGTGAGGAGAATGTCTCGTCTGTCTCCTTCCTTCACGACGTTCAGAAGGCAGCAATGGAGACGTGGTGCGATGCTCAAAGGCACTTCAGCAGAGCGGAAAGTTTCAGAGCCGACAAATGATGAACACACAGCTTCAGTCTTTAGCAAACATGTAACATGTTATGGTATTTATTGTTTCACGGGAACACAATGACTTAAAAGACCAAAAAAATGACTTACGACTTTTTTAAGAAATGATTAAAAATGAGGGCAGACTTTTGAGTGCAGTGAGCTTCATGCAGGTTTCTGGGTTTAGTGACATGTTTGTGTGTTCTGTGAAATGTTTTTTGTATTTGACCCTCAGGGCCACCGTAGGACTCCAATGTTGAAAGAAAATCTTTGAAGAATTAATGGAATTTGCTCAAATATATATTGACAAACCACAGTGCTTCTGGGAGAAGTTCTGTTGGACATATGAGATGAAACTGGATCTATTTTATGAGTCTTATCATCTGAAAAGATGAAGTTCTCCAAGAACAGAAGATCATACCTGCTGTGAAACATGGAGGAGGTTCAGGTCTGTTTCAGGCCTCCATGGGAAGAGCTGAAAAGAGCTGAAACAAGCAGCAGAGAAGAAAACCTTCAAACAGCTGAAAGCTGGTTCAAATTATTTCGGAGAAAATATTTTTTTGTTTGTTTTTTTCGTGAGAGATTTCCAACAAATTCGTCCACAACTGTTTAATTTAACCTCAGATGTCTCTCCTCTTCCTCCATCCTCACCAACTTTAACAACAAACTCCGAGCTTGTCGGAGCTAAACACACATTGTCCTGTTTTTGATCTCTTCGCTCGGCACTTAACATCGACTTTCCTTCCTATTTGTCTTTAAGCGTTGACACCGGAGGACTTTGTCCCACGTTTAAGTATGCACGCATTCTTTCTCAGGATTAAAGGGAACTTACCAGGTTGAAGGCTCTGATGTTGAGATGTGTCAGGAGGCTCCGAGGAAAAACGCGGGAGGATAAGTGCACTACTTAAAACTGTTTGTAGGGATAAAGATCTGCAAGGAGGCTGCAGCCAGAAGCTCTGATCCTCTGAATAGTAAAGGAGTTAATTTAAAGAACTTGAACCTTGTTTTTTCACATTTTTGTAAAGTATTACAAACTACAGATCATGAACATTTCTGTGCATCAATTTCAAAATCCTCCAAAAGGCTTCAGGTCCAGACTGGATATTAAAGTGTTCGTAGCTTCAGGTCTGTAAAATGGTTCTGATCCAGAAGTGTCTTCAGCTGCAATACCACCAGCTGCCACTAGAGGTCGTCTCCAAAAAGCCTCCGGCTCCATAGACTCCCATTCAACTTCTCTCATCAAATCCAAAGTGAATAAAATGTGTCCATCAGTTATCTCGGTGTTGTTAGCTAAAGTCACTCCTTCTTATTAGTTTTCTGGAGGTCCATCTGAAAATAATCCCTCATTCATTAGAAAAGAAGATTCAAGAAGACCTGTTTTTGGGGGCGTGTCTGTTTGATTGACAGGCTGTAGCCAGAAGCTCTGATCTCAAATCCGAATTTCAAAACACTTAAAAAAAAATAAAAAAAAAATAAAAGGCCGCAGAAGGATCATTTAGAAGTAAGATTAAAGGCCCGTGCCACTGTTTGTTTTATGTTCTCATTAATTTTCTATTAATTAAGGAGGTTAAATAGTCTTATTTAAAAATTCCTCATAATTATGATTTTTTTTTTTGTTGTAATTATAATCTAAAATATCTCACAATGAACACCTCATAATTATTAGTTATGAAACTTCCATATTCACTATGGAAGCTAATAAACTGACTACGTTATTATGCTAATTTTATTGACATTATTACAACATACATAATTTTGTCTTAAGCACAGATTGTTTACACAACTGTGTGACTCGGTGGTATGAGAGTCCTCACAAGGACACAACAAAGACGTGTGTGTCCTAGAGGGGACAGATGGGCTGTTTCCAGGAACTCTTCTTCCCCTCCTTACACACACACACACACACACACACACACACACACACACACACACACACACACACACACACACACACACACACACACACACACACACAGACTGATCCAGTGACACTGAGATGGGTGGAGCAGAGGTCAAAGGTCAAAACCCCAGAGGGTCAGAGGCAGAATAGTCCAAATCATTGTTTGCATGTTTTGGAAACATATTTGAACCTATTTGGTAACTTTTCCAGTGAACACCCACTTAGTGAGCATCGTCCTGACAACAACAGCTGCACAAACCTGTGTACGTGTGTGTGTGTACTCTGTGTGTACTCTGTGTGTACTCTGTGTGTACTCTGTGTGTACTCTGTGTGTGTTTGACTCAGAGACAGATGAGCTAAGAAACACACAAATAGATCATCAGAAATGAAACAAGTCTACAGAGTGATTTCAGCATCTTTAATTTAAGCCTTTCTTGATAGTTTCAAGAAAGATCATTTTTTTATAGATTTTTATTCTAATTCTTTGCTGATGACACTGGCAGACAATAATTCTGCTTAAAATCACACCGTTTCACTTTGTACTCTGTTATTTGTTCTTCCTGTGTTGATGCTTTATTCTAACAGAAAGCAGCTTGTTTGAAATAAAATGTTCACGTTTTTGTTCAAAGGTTTTCAGGTTTACTAAAATAAAATAAATAAATGAAAAATATTCTTAAATTATTTGTATTTCAAGACACTACTTTAACTCTAACTTCTAGTTGAAGTATTCACGTGCAAATTCATTAGTTCATCTCATATTTGGGGTTAATTATGGGATTACATGCACAAAGGGTCAAATTCACCAAATGTTATGGTCAAACCTAAATGATCAACTCAATTGAAATATAAAGGCCTTTTTTTAGAGTGTACAATCAAATGCATATTCGATATTATTTGGATAATTGTAAAAGATTTGTACCCCTTAAATTTCATCATTAACCGTGGAGACGAGCCATTAATGACACCTTCATGTGTTACAATCCATCATTCATCATCCTTTTCAAAACCCCATTAAATATACCTCAATAACATGATTATAAATAATTCAACTGCCACCTGGTACGATATCTACAAATGCTGGTAAACTCATTAAACTACAAGTTCTCCTGCTGATGGAACCGCAGGGAAGCTGGAAGAAGTGAAACATCTGCACACGAGAAAAGTAAGAGACTATTTTCTCCTGAACTTGACATAAGAAAGTAAAGTGCTGTAGAGATGCTTAAAAACTTTCTTTATAGTAAATAACGAGGTCAGTCCACAGTAGGCAGGAAGATGAGAAGTGCCTTCGCTGCTCGTCAGGAGGTTGGCGCTGCGCTCGATGGAGAAAAGCCTTCATGCCGCCTGATGAAAGGAATTAAGAGAAGCAGAGCGAAGGAACGAGGCCTAAATTTGCTGCATAAGTAATTTTTGATCAATATGTAACATTAGAAGGTTTTTTCTCTGAGGCACTAACACCTTTCATCAGGAGAGTTCATCACTGTACCGGGTCAGAACGCTGCGAAAAGTGAGGGAGAACAGAGGAACTGCTTTTAACTTCATTAAACCTCACAAACATCTGGATTTCACACCCACAACCCAGAAGCAGAGAACGTCGACTCATCCTTAATTCCAGAACGTCACTTACTTTATGAAAAATAAGTCAAATAAATTATGCGGAAAAACAGCTGGAATGCAACTCAGGACTTTTATATTTTCTTTCAAATATTTATCTGACAGCTAAATTTACTTTATTTAGACATGCTGCATTCAATTTATAATTGTACTTAATTTTACAGAAATATTGCTCAGAATGATATTTCTCACAGCAGCGACCCGCTGCCAAACCGCAGGTCAAACAGACATTTTATTTTCAGACTGACGTGACATTTTTGTGGCACGTTTTAGTTGATCTGCACAGCAAATATTTCTGGACCGGTGGCTCCTGAACGCATCTCCATCTGCTGCCACCAGACCCAAATCTACTGCACCAATATCTAGGTCTGTTAGTTGCATCCTGCTGGGTGCAGACCAATCAGCAACCATCAGTGATGTCATCAACCATCAGTGATGTCATCGTTGGTTTGTGAACGTTATGAATCCTCCAGTTCAGATTCTGTCCGTCACCATCTTTAATAGTTCGGAGCGGTTTGGAGCAGGAAGTGACCATATTTGGACGAGCTGGGGGAGGAGCCAGCGGTGGATCTGACCGATCTGATTGGAAACCTGACGATACTACGTCCCGCCCACCAATAGCTGTAACCTGACTGCACCACAGGCCTGTCAATCAAACAGACACGCCCCCAAAAACAGGTCTTCTTGAATCTTCTTTTCTAATGAATGAGGGATTATTTTCAGATGGACCTCCAGAAAACTAATAAGAAGGAGTGACTTTAGCTAACAACACCGAGATAACTGATGGACACATTTTATTCACTTTGGATTTGATGAGAGAAGTTGAGTGGGAGTCTATGGAGCCGGAGGCTTTTTGGAGCCGACCTCTAGTGGCACTCGCTGGTATTGCAGCTGAAGACACTTCTGGAACAAATTGGCAACAATTTCTGTAAAATAATAAAATGACTATTACACAGTCGTATTTTTAATTATTCTGAAGTTTTATATTAGATTTAGAAAGTTATTTTCTGTGAAATATATTACATTTTAATGAAATATAATTTGACAAAAGATGTTTGTTTATTTTGGTCCTCCATCTATATTGATTTTTGGCCCTTTTAGGAAGTAATTTGGGCACCTCTGTCCAGTAATTTGAACACCAGTTTCTTTCTTCTTTCCATTTGAAACCATTTGATCATCTTTAATACCAGTTTGTTTTCCAGCTGCTCCTGCGCTCCTCCGCTGGTCCACAGCTCAAGTCTTCATAAAAGCAACCAGGTTTCAGTCAGGAAGTCCAATTAAAACCTAAAAGCATGGAGAAACTTCTCTAAGTGTGTTTTCCCATCTCTGATCTCCTCAGCTCGTTAAAACACCGAACACACTCCGTTCACTGCCCGATCCCAGGAAGCCCTTTGTCTTAACCGCCGTTAGTTACCGTAAACCGGCTCTAAGCTGCCGCGCGGCTCGACGCAGAATTGATAATTGAAAAGTAAAGCGGCGGCGATTAATTTTTGACAGGGTTGTAGTTTTAAAGACGGCGGCCCCTCCTCGAGCGCCGGGCCCCCCAATTCTTGCGGTTGATGTGAGAAACAGCGGTTAATCAAAGCTCCGACCGGCTCTCGGGGGTTTCCATCCCTCCACCGCTCGGCCGGGGTTTTAATGCCCACCTGAGGGACTGGAGGGAGGGAAGCCGAGCTTCTCTGACTCCACGTCGATACTTTCTCTCTCCAGCTGAGGAGAATCACAGCTTCTCTGCTCTTAACTAATCGAAACCTGACCCCCCCCCCCCCCTCTCCTCCCCTCCCTCCTTCCCCTCCCTCCCTCCTCTCTCCTCCTCCTCTTCCTCCATCCTCACCAACTTTAACAACAAACTCCGAGCTTGTCGGAGCTAAACACACATTGTCCTGTTTTTGATCTCTTCGCTCGGCACTTAACATCGACTTTCCTTCCTATTTGTCTTTAAGCGTTGACACCGGAGGACTTTGTCCCACGTTTAAGTATGCACGCATTCTTTCTCAGGATTAAAGGGAACTTACCAGGTTGAAGGCTCTGATGTTGAGATGTGTCAGGAGGCTCCGAGGAAAAACGCGGGAGGATAAGTGCACTACTTAAAACTGTTTGTAGGGATAAAGATCTGCAAGGAGGCTGCAGCCAGAAGCTCTGATCCTCTGAATAGTAAAGGAGTTAATTTAAAGAACTTGAACCTTGTTTTTTCACATTTTTGTAAAGTATTACAAACTACAGATCATGAACATTTCTGTGCATCAATTTCAAAATCCTCCAAAAGGCTTCAGGTCCAGACTGGATATTAAAGTGTTCGTAGCTTCAGGTCTGTAAAATGGTTCTGATCCAGAAGTGTCTTCAGCTGCAATACCACCAGCTGCCACTAGAGGTCGTCTCCAAAAAGCCTCCGGCTCCATAGACTCCCATTCAACTTCTCTCATCAAATCCAAAGTGAATAAAATGTGTCCATCAGTTATCTCGGTGTTGTTAGCTAAAGTCACTCCTTCTTATTAGTTTTCTGGAGGTCCATCTGAAAATAATCCCTCATTCATTAGAAAAGAAGATTCAAGAAGACCTGTTTTTGGGGGCGTGTCTGTTTGATTGACAGGCCTGTGGTGCAGTCAGGTTACAACTATCGGTGGGCGGGACGTAGTATCGTCAGGTTTCCAATCAGATTGGTCAGATCCACTGCTGGCTCCTCCCCCAGCTCGTCCAAATATGGTCACTTCCTGCTCCAAACCGCTCCGAACTAGCAAGATGGTGACGGACAGAATCTGAACTGGAGGATTCATGACAAACCAACGATGACATCACTGCTGGTTGATGACATCACTGATGGTTGATGACATCACTGCTGGTTGATGACATCACTGCTGGTTGATGACATCACTGATGGTTGATGACATCACTGCTGGTTGATGACATCACTGATGGTTGATGACATCACTGCTGGTTGATGACATCACTGCTGGTTGATGACATCACTGCTGGTTGCCGTTTGGTTTCAGGTCAATTCCCTTCCTTCCAGCTGCCATTAGTTTCTGTAAAAATCTGCTTTCTGAGACTTCAGACTTTCTGCCAGCAGGTAATCTCAGTCAGCATCTACAACAATCCCTTTCAAGTTATCATCACATTATACAGAGAAGCTGTTTCACACTGGCGATGTGTTTTAGGAAAAATTCAGAAAGAAACCAGGTTAGACTGCCCAAGAAAAAACAGCAGCACAAATAATGTGTAAACGCACGAGGCGCTTATTTAGTTTGTTTGTTGCTCGATCTGAATGATTTGTTGCTCCCTCACATTAAATCTTCATTCTGGAGAGGAACAAAGTTTGATGATTTACAAGTCGACCAGAACAACCTTTTACTGTACATCATCTGTTCAATACAACACAGACATCTTTCCCCTCGGTCTGGTCAGATAGCCTAAATATTCAGGGTTTGGGTTCAAACAGAGGAGCTTGTTTATCATGGTCACAATAATAACATGCAGGTCATGGCTAAACAAAAATGGTACAATTTGGTTTGAAACAGAAATGAACAGCGTTCTCCCATTTGACAGTTTTCCCGACCCTCCATCCACCCCAACAGCCTCCCTACACGGTGGCGCTACACCTCCATCACCTCACTCTTTCCTTTTGTCTTCCTTCATTATCACTACGGAGCCGTCACACTTAATTCATACATTTAATTTGATGGCCTGTTTTCAGATCTTCAAATAATGAGGACGAATCAGAACATCTTCACAACGTTAAATCAACCAAGCCTTATCTACAAACTTTTACTTTTAACACGCTAGCAGAATTTATGTTGTAATTTCATTGTAGAAATGGACTTTCAGCTTAATGTTACAAAAATATTTCTGTTATCTGTTCTTAATCAAAGGCTATAAGAGTGTAAGCTACAGTCTGCCGGGCTCTAACATGCAAAACCAGCCGGACGGACAAACTTTGAAACTTTTTGAGCAGCGGTGATGCTGCAGCTGAATCTGGGTCGTATCACACAGTCGGGTCCTGACGTAACATTTTCAGATGAAGACTTTCGGTGTATTTTCCCCCTAAAACTCTCTCCCATCCAGCTGTGAGACCGTATCGATTATAAACAACCGCTGATCTTTTGATAATCTTTTTATCTTGTGGAAAATAAAAAAAATAAAAAAATCACTTGGTGCTAAAACGCAGGAACTTTTAGGAACATCAATAATGGATAAATACACAAACAGGAACAGCATGACTTTGTGATCTTAACAAAACTTTCACATCCGCAGCAACAAAATAAGAAAAAACAAAAAAGGTTGATTGCATGTAGGACATCCTGATTCTTTTCACAATAAAAGCTGGACAGTCACTTAAATTTGTGTTCGACCAAGTGAGAAAACTTTCATCGGGCAGGACGTTTCATATGAGGGATGGAACAAAGAATGGAGACGATGGAGAGAAAGACGAGGAAGGAAAGAGGAAGGGGGAAGAAGGAGTGGAGGAGGAGAGGGTGTGAAGATGAAGAGACAGACTTTGGTTGGCTGCCTCGTTCGGACGATCAATAAGACACTCAACACCAAAGAAACTGAACCTCCTGCTGCTTTTTAGACTTTTCTTTATTCCATGACCCCTCAAGGTGTCCGGACAAAAGAAAGGAAAGACAAAAAGACGTAAATAAACAGACGGTGGACACCGAGACTTGTTGTCCTGTGATGGGAAAATACAATCAAATGAAGAAGAAAGTAATGAGTTAAGTGTAATTAAAAGGAAATAAAGACAAATTTGTCTTTCTAATTAGTTTCTACATCTAAACATATACAGATTGTTTACAACACACTGAGCATAAAGAATTTAAAATCTGACCCAATCATCAACCATCAGTGACGTCATCAACCATCAGTGATGTCATCAACCATCAGTGATGTCATTGTTGTTTTTTGTGAACGTTATGAATCCTCCAGTTCAGATTCTGTCCGTCACCATCTTTGCTAGTTCAGAGCGGTTTGGAGCAGGAAGTGACCATATTTGGACGAGCTGGGGGAGGAGCCAAAGGTGGATCTGACCGATCTGATTGGAAACCTGATGATACTACGTCCCGCCCACCGATAACTGTAACCTGACTGCACCACAGGCCTGTCAATCAAACAGACACGCCCCCAAAAACAGGTCTTCTTGAATCTTCTTTTCTAATGAATGAGGGATTATTTTCAGATGGACCTCCAGAAAACTAATAAGAAGGAGTGACTTTAGCTAACAACACCGAGATAACTGATGGACACATTTTATTCACTTTGGATTTGATGAGAGAAGTTGAATGGGAGTCTATGGAGCCGGAGGCTTTTTGGAGCCGACCTCTAGTGGCACTCGCTGGTATTGCAGCTGAAGACACTTCTGGATCAGAACCATTTTACAGACCTGAAGCTACGAACTCTTTTATATCCAGTTTGTGATCTGACCTCATCAGGACGTCCTGATGATCCATATCTCTGAATCTCAGCTTCACCAGAATGTTTTTTTACAGTGACTGTGATGAGGTCTGTACGGTGGAGGTGTACCTCCTGGTCCACTGCTGGTTTTCATCACCTGTACAGCAGACTGTCTGTGAGCACTTTAACTCCTGTTCTGTTTGAAGACATCAGAAACTAAAGCAGAAACTCCTCCAGAAATTAGTCTTCAAACTTTTGAAGGTCTGCGGGTTGTTTTCCGTGTTCGGTGTTGGAGGCATTTCAAGTCGGAGGCGAGGAGAAAAGATGAGAGAAATGTGAGCTGCAACCACAGATTACAGCTCCATTAATACATGATGGTGTTCAATATGAAAACGGATTAAAGACAGACGGAGAGGGAGGAGAAGAGGTCCTCTGTATTGTAAGAAAAGTAAGAAAGCAAGAAAGAGAATAAAGAGACAGCATGTGATAAATGGTCAGGGTTTGTGATGGAGCGGTTGGAAGGTCAAAGGTCAAAGCCACCTGCAGGTTTGATCTATAACCGGAGAAAAGAGAGGAGGGTGGAGGCCCAGTGTTGTGACGTCGGTGGCGTGTCCTCTCCGGTGTGCTGCCAGGCGTCAGGACTCCTCTCGGCGACGCTGGTCGGATCCAAAGGAATTGAAGAACCGACACATTTTGGGAGCAGTAGCTGCAGGAGGTGCCGGGAAGCCCAAAGAGGCTCCGCTCCTCAGACCAGTTCTTCTCCCAAAGATGCCCAGGAGGCGGCGGGAGGCCAGCCTCGAGCAGTCGCTGCATGATGGCCGTCGACTCCATGTGAGTTCGTCCAACCTTTCACGGGTTTCCTTTTTTTTCATCCCGTTAGGTGTGATGTCACGAGCATCGTGCCAGCGGGAGGACGTTGAGTTTAAGACAAGAAGGAGTTTCACCAGGTAAGACCCTGCCCAGCTGCATTATGGGAAATGTTGGATCTGGTGTTTTGGGGAATTTGACCTGTTAGGGACTAAAAAGAAGGTTTTGGCTTCTGATGGTTGGATTTTGAACCTTTTCTTCCACCATGATCCCCAACTTGATGGAAAATCAACATGAAATCACTAAAATCTTCTTTGATGATTTTTTTTTTTGCTGGTTAAAAAGAAAACTATTATTCATTGGTTCAAATGCAGGAAATAGTGTACCTTACAAGACTTTTACCTGAACCCATAAAAAAAATTCTGCCGTTTTAATTTATGCCTTTTAAAGTAACAGACTTCAAAATGTTTAAAGCAGGAATAAAACAGTAGAGAAAGCAAGAGACGTGAGTCTGTAGTAAATTGGTGTTACATCTGCAGTCTTCATTTATTTTAAAAACTTTAAAGTGAATTATTAAACAGTTCAATTTACACGAAGAACTACAACTTTAATCATTTTTCACCTTTAAATTATGAACACACTCCATGTTTTTAAGGTGAATGAAGTTTAGTTTGAGGATCAGACAGATGGAAACAAAGTTAAAGAGATCTGAGATTAAAGGAAGAAATTGATCTGCTTCAACATGTTCAGAGAGTCATTCAACAGTTTTACTCTGAACTCATGATGGTGTTAGTTAAGAAACTGTGTGTGTGTGTGTGTGTGTGTGTGTGTGTGTGTGTGTGTGTGTGTGTGTGTGTGTGTGTGTGTGTGTGTGCGCCAGCGTTTCAGAACTCTGTCTAATGAGAGATCCAAACACAGACAGGAGCAGATGGACAGAATTTGTGGCTGAATTTCAGGTGAAGATTTTGAAATGAAATATGAACGCTAAGTTAGACGTTTCAAACTTTTAAGACTCTCAGACTTATTTTTTTATTTAATTAAAATCTTTTAAACTTTATAAGCTTTGTTTAATTTTGTTAAATGACATTATTCGTGTGTAATATTATGTATGAAAAGTGCGTTAATGTAACACTTTGTTCACATTTGTGGGCGAGATTTGAACGTGATATCTTTTCTTATTATGTGTGTTTGACAGTTTTAGTCGTATTTCTACAGCTGCACTGAAATAAAAACAGAATTAAAAACAGTAGGTTTCATTTACTTTCATATCGTATTTGTAGCTTCAACAAGTACACGGCTTTAACACTTCACCTCTGTTGTTGGAGGATATCCAAAGATCCCCAAAACAATCCGTGGGAGTTTTGTCTCTTCTCGTTGGTGATTACATTTTTCAAAGAGACTTGATTGGTCAGTAGAGCTTTTGTACGTTTTGATCTGAAATCTTAACATACCAGGATAGGTTAAGTTACCACGGCGATGTATCCCGATAAGAAGAGAACCACCTTCGTAGCGCTGAAAACAAGAGTTACTGCTATTTTCCACCGGTTCTGTTGCCGTGGCGACCGGAGTGAATCTCCATCCTTCAAATCACGCTGAACAGAGCAGATCGGCTGCTCGGCAAAATAAAATACACTTCAGGTCCATTTTCAAAATAAAACCTCCACGTGCAAACTCCCGGTCGTAAAACACGTCACGACGTCGTCCACCGCCGCCATCTTTCAATCCACACAAACGTTTGTCTGCAGGCTGCAGCACAAAGCAGGAAATGACAACAACAAACATACAACGCTCCTGACTGGGATATGAAGCCGAGCAGAGGACGTGACGGGGAACACGTACGTCACCTGGAAACAGCTGGATGACCGCGGGTGCTGCTTTGTGTTTCAGGCCTCCGGCTGGAGAAGCAGACCGACTTCTAACATGTTCAGGGTGAAAGAATCAAACACACGCAGATATTCGACGCATCGTTTTCATCTTTATTGGACACAAATTCAACAACAGCACAACACGTTTATATGACACACAGATGCTCCGCGTTACATCAGGAAGCTCATATACATGCAGCACATCACAAACACGCTCCAACATCTGCACCTCAACAATAAATACAGTCAAATGGGAACTAAAGCAGCGAGCAGCACTGCTGAGAGTTCTGGAGGCGTTTTCAGAAACTCAAACACGTTGTTTATTTTTTCTTGTTGTGTTTGAATAAATGACCCCCGCTTCTTTCAGGCGTTTTGGTTCACTACCACAGAAAGCTTCCTTTCCTGGGTGGATACCCTGATCTTCCTCACTTGTTACTTACTCTCCAGCTCCTCCTCTCCACCTCTATTTCTCTCACCCTCCCTCCCCCGAGAGGCTGCCAAAAACAGATTTTCTCAGACCGTTAAGAGTGGTGGAGAAAAAAGAAAGATTAACATCTCAGAGCTGTCAGGACGTGGTGGACCTGACGTACGTGTGTGTGTGTGTGTGTGTGTGTGTGTGTGTGTGTGTGTGTGTGTGTGTGTGTGTGTGTGTGTGTGTTTTCAAAAATCCGTCTGACGAGATGCTGTATTTTTTTTCTGTTTTTTTTGAGAGAGGAAAACTTGTGAAAAGCTTTGACACGCTCGGGTTTACAGGTGTGTAACGGTGTTAGAAGCTTTCTGACAGCACTAATGAAACTGACAGGAGATGGAGGAAGGACGGGAGGGACGACGAAGGAGAGGAGGAGGAAGGAGAGGAGGAGGGAGGAGAGGAGAAGGAAGGAGAGGAGGAGGAAGGAGAGAAGGAAGGAAGGAGAGGAGGAGGAAGGAGGAAGGAGAGAAGGAAGGAAGGAGAGGAGGATGAAGAGCGAAAAAGACAGAAGCCTCGCAAGTGAAGTAGGATTAAAAACAAACTCTTCAAGCTAGTCTGCCAAGATTCACAAAAATCTAAACTCTGACAGAAAACTGTCACTCTGTCAATATTAGATTTGTTTACAGTACATATAATATATATCTATATAATACTCTCTACATAAAACTACTAAAACTAAAGGTCCTGACCAGCGTTTTAAGGTGAAAATGTGTCATCAGCTGTTAAGAAAAACACTGAAAAAAAGAAACGTACTTTGCTGCATGTGGAACCACAACAAGCACAAATGGTCCTCGTTGAGACGTCGGAGGACGCTGAAGCACTGCAGAAACACCACGCAGCTCCGGGAACCTTCTGAGACCACGCCCCTTTAATGTGAGACCACGCCCATTTGATCAGAGACCACGCCCCTTTAATGTGAGAACGGACCTCATCAGAGGAGAAACGTGTCAAATTGTTTAGAAAAAAACTGCTCACGCAAATTTGAGATCAATTTAAACTGGAAATTCACTCATCAGTTCACGTTAGCAACAATAAATACACCAAATACACCGACGCTCACCGTACAGAAGGAACGGACCACAAACACAAGCAGCTCTGAGCAAACCTTATGAATATGTACACGTTTATACACATAGTTTTGGAAAAGTGAGATGGGAGGATTGAAAAAGCTGCGAGAGGAAGAGAAGTGTTCACGTCGATCGATCAAATATGAAGCGTCATCGTCTGCAAAGAAACTCAATCCTCCAAAAAACACACCAGGAGAGTTTTTACATCCTCAAACTACAGAGAAACGTAGAAGTGGAACGATCCAGCATCACTGGAGGAGGAGGAGGAAGAGGACGAGGAGGCGGAAGAAGAAGAAGAAGAAGAAGAAGAAGAAGAAGAAGAAGAAGAAGAAGAAGAAGAAGAAGAAGAAGAAGAAGAAGAAGTGGTGCTTCATTCTGACTTTTAGACCAAATGGTGGCCATTTTGTAAACTGGCTGTTGGAGAAAAGAAGAAGAACCACATGAACATGAAACCGACTGTAAGTTGTTCACGAAGACTCAACCGAGCGGATGTTGTGTTGAAACACGCACCAACTTCACGCCATTAAAACATCTCACGGGAACTGAACAGATCTGAAGTCCTTTAAGCTTTTAAAATTCCTCAAACTGACTCTGATGAACAGCAGCGCCAATAAATCCAATTCTATTATCCAGTTTGGTTATAAAACAACAGCAAGTATTAGTTTGAGTTCTCTGATGAGGATTTTATTTCTGTAGTGAACACCGCTGAACCTCGAAAGGCTCGCTGCCATCCAGCTTTTAGGACGAGCAGTCTGAAGTGAGAATGTGTGTTTAACACTGAAAATACACTAGGGTGCAAACACACACACACACACACACACACACACACACACACACACACACACACACACACACATTTCCGAGTGAAGCTCAGAGAGGATGGAAAAGCTTCCAAGGTGTCACAAAAGACAACATCAAAGTACTCACTGTCACACACACACACACACACACACACACACACACACACACACACACACACACACACACACACACACGTATGCAGTCTGAAATGTGAAAAGCATGTCGTGCTCGGTTCCTTCCACTCGGTGTGAAGCCGATTCATCTCAAATAAACCTCCATGTAAATCTGCTCCAATCAGAGCTTCTGCAAAATAAACCAACTTCAATACAGAGAAAACATTTCATGTTCAGACGCTCTAATTTAGAAATGAAATGAAAACGAAACCCTCGACGGCTGCACGTCAAAGTCTGACTGTAAATAAATAGCGAGAGTCTGGAGGTGTAAATAAATAGGAATGGCAAGATGGTGATGGTTCATAACACATCTATGCAAATCATAATGTAAACAAGCCTACGAGTATCTGACAGGTGACTGTTCCCACCATCGTTATGGTTCTGGAGGAGATGGAAGTGGTTCTGGTCCAAACCTAGACCTGAGCTGGGCTTTTACTGTTCTAGCCAAACTGCCCTTTTACGATCTGTGTTGCATGTTTAGATCCCTCCGCTGTAAAAACCCGGCAGGTCCGAACACATTTTGGGAGCTAAAACTAAAGAAACCAGCAGCTACAGCAAAAAACCCGCCAACAGGCCCAGGACGGACGTCAGAACTGGGCCTCGCTGCAGATTAGACCATGAAGCGGTGCTCCTTGCCGTCGTGGGCCATCAGGATGACGTTGCGGTTGGAGGTCCAGATGAGGCGGGCGAGCTTCAGGTGGTTCTGGGAACCCGGAGACGCCGGCTGCACCGGAGGAACCTGGTAGGTCTTAATGCAGCGCAGCTGAGGAGCCGAGTTCAACATCCCGATGCTGCCCAGCAGGCTGGTGTTCATCTGAGGAGGACAGACAGCACGTTCACATCACCTGTCAATCAACACTCCTTCTGCTTAATACATGGTCAGGAACAATGAGCCGGCCCGGTTCCCCCCCGCCGGGTCGAAGTGGAACCAGCTGAGAACAAACATCCAACTGAAGCTGTTTAAAATGAAAGTTTGCAACAACAAAGTGCTCCAAATTCACCACGTTAATTATTATGAATGGTTAATTAATCATTATTAAGGTTGTTCATGTTAAGATATCAATGTTTAAAGGAGACATTTGCTCACAGTTACTAAATGCTTATTATTATATGAATTAACTGGTAGTTAAGGTTCATGCAAATGCATATAGTCTTTATAAAGTATTAAATTATGTATAAATTAGTATCTTAGTTAACATGAACCTTAATAAATGATTGGAGACTAGTTAAGTGCTTTATTAACTGGTAGTTGATGCTTATTAGTTTTACTAATGCCAATAACACCTTTAATAACTATAAAGTAAGGCACAAATTGACACCTGAAAAACCCTAATAAATGATTAGTTAACTGTTAATTAACAGTTAGTTGCTGCTTATTAAGGCCTTCACGAAGGTTAGTGAATGAAGTCTTGTTGTGAAGTGTTAGTGAAACGTGACTTTTATATACATAAAAACACTCCGCTAGGAATAATTATTCATGTCTGATGTAACAAAGAAAATCTGAAAATCATATCTACTCATATCTCTCATATTGTTAAATCCTGGATCTATGAATATTTATGATATTATTTGTTTCACATCAGACGTCTCTGACTTCACAAAGTCCAGTTTCATGTCGGTACGAGCGGCGCTGCAGGATTTCAGCTGCACACACTTCATCCTGCGCTGAAGATTAAACATCCAACTCTTCAAAACAATTTCATCCAGATTCACGTTCAATACATTTTCATCTCTGAATTATTTCATCGTTCACGGACAAAATCAACAAATCAGAAAAGATCAGAGAAACGAAGCTCATCGTGCATTAAACTCAGCGTGTTTCATTTTCCATTTTCTGATGATACTTCGTGTAGATTCTGTACAAACTATAGAATCAATAAGTTATTTAATTTAATGATCATCAGAAGTGCTGATTTCATCATTTAACGTGATGTTTCTGTTATGTCCTGAAACTGGACTGCTACAGTGTGTGTGTGTGTGTGTGTGTGTGTGTGTGTGTGTGTGTGTGTGTGTGTGTGTGCGCGTGCGTGCGTGCGTGCGTGTGTAGGAAAACACAGTGAGTAGAAACTCTATCGTATCCCGAGACGACACGGCCCCTCCCTCACACACACCAACACACACACCAACACACACACACACACACACACACACACACACACACACACACACACACACACACACACACACACACACACACACACACACACCGACAGAGCGTCTGCCAGCTCATTACCACAGCAGCCGTCTTGCCGGCACACTGGCAGTGGTTTATGCTTACAGTAATGCCATTAGTATGTGTGTGTGTGTGTGTGTGTGTGTGTGTGTGTGTGTGTGTGTGTGTGTGTGTGTGTGTGTGTGTGTGTGTGTGTGTGTGCGCGCAGACAGTCATGTCAGAGGTCGTAAAGACCTTTCATTCAAAGTAACAGTTCTGGGAAGATGAGGAGTGTGTGTCCGTCTGTGTTGATCGTTCTCTGTGAGATCAGTCGTCTGACTTCATGTTCACGTTATTTAGATGCTACAGATGTAATAAAGTGTACAAAGTACTTAATAATACTTAGTAATACTTAATAATACTTCGTAATACCACAGCCGCAATGTCTGAGAATATTTCCAGAGCTACTAATTTTTGATTTAATATAAACTTTATATTATATATATAATAATAATAACTTGCTTTGTTTGTCTGTGCAACATTGGGAAACTTAAAAAAAACAATGTTAAAAAAATATAGAAAAAATGTAATTATAAAGGTCCCGGTGGAACTCGGTGTTGACAGTCTGACTCTGGGGGACGAATTCACGGTGACACAAAGAAAACCCAGCCGGTGTCTCCTGAACCTGGCGCGCCTTCTTCGGTGTCAGACGGTGAAGCTCCGCCCCTCTGGAAGCGTGATGTCACCAGAACACATCGCCCGGCTCGTCGCTTGCCATTGGTCACAAAAACATGTGGTTCGGGAGCTGATGTTGATCTGGTGACTTCCTGCGCTGCAACAGACGTCTCTGAACTTTTTAATCCACCCAAATATCCACAGATACTAAATTAACATTCACTGAATCTGTCCGTTTCAGAAAGTCTCCACATCCCAGAGCTGGTGAGCTGAGAGGAAAAATGATATCTACACAAGCTACTCTGTATGAATCTCTGTGTGTGTGTGTGTGTGTGTGTGTGTGTGTGTGTGTGTGTGTGTGTGTGTGTGTGTGTGTGTGTGTGTGTGTGTGTGTGTGTGTGTGTGTGTCTTACCTGCCAGAAGGAGATGTGGCTGTCGATGTTGGAGTACGTTGCTAGGTAACGGCCATCAGGGGCGAACGACACGGCCGTGATTGGGCCCTTATGACCGTGGATGTTCTGCAGAGAGAAGATGGAGGCTCGTTTTTAAACAAGTGAAAACAGACTGAGATGAAGAAACGTTTCGAAGGAGCCATCAGAACTCTGAACGGCTCCGATTTCATCAGCGATCACCGGACGAAGAGGCTTCGTTCACGTCACTGCGTGGTCGGAAAAGAAAAATCGGATTTCGATTTCTGCTTTGAGACGTGCTGCATCGTGAAGCAGCCGTGAGAAGAAGGTGACTGTGGTCTCGAAGGGTCAGCAGCTGCACACCATGATTGATGGCTATTAAAGGACCCAAAGTGTGCTAAGAAAGCAGCAGACTGGACTGTTAGCTCTGAGGATTTATGTTGTTGACGCCAAAATCAGAGTTTCACATCTGCCGCCTCAGCAGAAACAGAGATCCATCAGACCAGACCGGTTTTCTTTTTTCAGTCATCAGCTGATCAGTTCAGGTAGTATTGCAGGACGTGACGGATCCTGATTGGATGAATAAGCAGGTTTATATGTTTTCCTAAACTCAACCTTTATGACTTTTTTTTTTTTTTTTTTTTTTTTTTTTAAGGCTTATTAAAGGAATAGTTCAGCATTTTGGGAATAATTCACTGATCAATCAGAAGATTCATCGACAAACTGCCAAACGTGAATTTAAGAAATCAAATCTCCATGACGAGATAAAAAAAAATAAAAATAAATAATCACAACTCAAATGCAAAAAACAGTAAAATATAGAGTTTGAGGTGATTTAACTAAAATGTGCCAGTTTTCTAATCTCCTGCAGTGCTGAAGCATCAGTGACTGTTTTTAGTTGCCTGCTGTGTTGGAAACCTTTTTGAATCCTCCAGATGTTGAGACGACGCTGACCAGACGATCTTTGTGCTTGATGAAGGTTTTTAAAGTGTTCTGATCCGTTTGAAGAAGAAGAAGAAAAATATGTTCATGGAGAAATCTGAACAAAATAAATAAAGTTTTGTCCTGCACAGCTTTATAGTTTGATTTGATGAGTGCACTGATATAATACATGTATAACGCTGATCTCAGTCTTTAGGCACAATTAGTGTTTAATATTTCAATTTCATGAAATTAATAAATTGAACCGTGCAACAATTTGTGTTTCTTTCAACAAATCTGTAGTTTTGTTTGGACCCCAAACCGTTGCATGCAGGTGTATCTGAGCGTGAGCTGCTCCGTGTCCTCCGTAATGACAGAATTTCATCCGTTTCTGAAGTGTAAAGCACAACTATGAGGTTTCATAACAAAACATGAAAGTGTAAAAATGTAAAAACACGAGCAGCTCCTGATGTCGAGCAGCTGCAGACGATTCCTTGTCATCCGCAGCAGCTGCAACGACGACAGGACTTGAGTTTAAAAGTGGTTCCTCTCGGTGATTCCCGTAACCCGCGGTAACAGCAGGAGCTTCGCAGCCGCTTCAATAAGCTGTGATGGAGCTCAGGTGGAAGTCTCACGGAGGCGTCTCAGATCAACTCGCCCACAGTTTGGACATGACGAGATAATTCCATCAGACGAGCGGCAGCATCTGTTGGACCAGAAGCTGCCGCTCGCCTCCACAACTCAGGGGACAAAATATGGCGCTGCTGCGCCGCGTGTAACGCAATAAACTGTCCCACCAGATGCAGGGTGCGTAACGCAATAAACGCCCTCCCAGAGAGGCCCGAGCGGCCTCCGCCTGCGACTGGGATTACAAACTCTCACCTTCAGATGAGATTAAGACGCGTCGCCTCGGGCACCCGGGACCTGAAATAATAACCCGTCTGCAGCTATTAAAGCTGGAAAAAAAATAATAACACAATGAAATGAAAATCTCATCTTTTTAATTCGTTCTCTGCCTCCTTGTTTTTTGGTGGAAATCCTGTTAGATTCCAGCAGTGAAAGCTGAATTATTTGGATTCATGTCTGCTGCTTTGTCTCTCCTCCTCACCTCCTCCCCCTCCTCCTCCCCTTCGTCCTCACCTTCCTCCTCACCTCCTCCCCCTCCTCCTCCCCTTCGTCCTCACCTTCCTCCTCACCTCCTCCCCTTCGTCCTCACCTTCCTCCTCACCTCCTCCCCTTCGTCCTCACCTCCTCCCCTTCCTCCTCACCTCCTCACCTTCGTCCTCACCTCCTCCCCTTCATCCTCACCTCCTCCCCCTCCTCCTCCCCTTCGTCCTCACCTCCTCCCCTTCCTCCTCCCCTTCTCCCCTTCCTCCTCACCTCCTCCCCTTCATCCCCACCTCCTCCCCCTCCTCCTCCCCTTCGTCCTCACCTTCTCCCCTTCCTCCTCACCTCCTCACCTTCCTCCTCACCTTCTCCCCTTCCTCCTCACCTCCTCCCCTTCCTCCTCACCTCCTCACCTTCCTCCTCACCTTCTCCCCTTCCTCCTCACCTCCTCCCCTTCCTCCTCACCTCCTCCCCTTCCTCCTCCCCTTCTCCCCTTCCTCCTCACCTCCTCCCCTTCATCCCCACCTCCTCCCCCTCCTCCTCCCCTTCGTCCTCACCTTCTCCCCTTCCTCCTCACCTCCTCCCCTTCCTCCTCACCTTCTCCCCTTCCTCCTCACCTCCTCACCTTCCTCCTCACCTTCTCCCCTTCCTCCTCACCTCCTCCCCCTTCCTCCTCACCTCCTCACCTTCCTCCTCACCTTCTCCCCTTCCTCCTCACCTCCTCCCCTTCGTCCTCACCTCCTCTCAGCTCTCGTCACTCCTGTTTTAAGGTCTGTGAACAATCATGAACTCAAAAAACATCCAGTTTTTAAGATCCAGGAAACTGAACTTCAAGTCATCTTTATTGGATTCATTTGGTGGATAAAACTAATATTTATAAATTATTTATACTATTCAATGTGTCTATTATTTTATAACTGAACGACAGAATGAGCAAACAGAATTATTAATTGGAACCAATCAGTATAAAGAGAGTTAGAGAAGTGCATGAGTTTGTTTGTGTGTTGTCCAATCAGAGCACGAGAAAAGCACAATATAAAAGCATGTGACTGTATTTTTACATCATTCAAGAACATGAGATGAAGTTATCTGAATATTAAAAAGTTCTGATAATAACACGAGGAAAGAGAAAATAAATCTGAACTGTAGAGAGAACCAGGACGCAGAGTACAACTGCTTAATGTGCATTAAACATTGATGCTTTCATATATATTATGATCAGTGTGTGTGTGTGTGTGTGTGTGTGTGTGTGTGTGTGTGTGTGTGTGTGTGTGTGTGTGTGTGTGTGTGTGTGTGTGTCACAGTAGACTGCCTACCAGATCAATCAGCCTATCAGAGAGCAGTGGAGCACACTGAAACCATTTACAGCACCCTGTACAGCGGACGCCTGGGGACTCCACTGTGTGTGTGTGTGTGTGTGTGTGTGTGTGTGTGTGTGTGTGTGTGTGTGTGTGTGTGTGTGTGTGTGTGTGTGTGTGTGTGTGTGTGTGTGGTGTATGTTTGAAGTTGCATCGCTCTCAATCGTGTATTTGGTTTTTGTGTAATTATATTTCTGCTTCCACCAGACGAGGGCGCTACAACAAAGGCACACACGTTTTGGTTTAAACTCACAAACCTTATGTGGAACATTTAAATACTATGTGTTGATTACACCGAACTGCATCATGGGACATCTGATTGGACCAGATTAATGACAGTCTACATTCAGCGATGCACTGGTACTACTTAGATGTCCTGTAACTGTGTGCAGATCACAGACTGTTTATAAAAGTGTTCGTAGCTTCAGGTCTGTAAAATGGTTCTGATGCAGAAGTGTTCTTCAGCTGCAATACCACCGAGTGCCACTAGAGGTCGTCTCCAAAAAGCCTCCGGCTCCATAGACTCCCATTCAACTTCTCTCATCAAATCCAAAGTGAATAAAATGTGTCCATCAGTTATCTCGGTGTTGTTAGCTAAAGTCACTCCTTCTTATTAGTTTTCTGGAGGTCCATCTGAAAATAATCCCTCATTTATTAGAAAAGAAGATTCAAGAAGACCTGTTTTTGGGGGCGTGTCTGTTTGATTGACAGGCCTGTGGTGCAGTCAGGTTACAGCTATCGGTGGGCGGGACGTAGTATCGTCAGGTTTCCAATCAGATCGGTCAGATCCACCGCTGGCTCCTCCCCCAGCTCGTCCAAATATGGTCACTTCCTGCTCCAAACCGCTCCGAACTAGCAAGATGGTGACGGACGGAATCTGAACTGGAGGATTCATAACAAACCAACGATGACATCACTGATGGATGATGACATCACTGCTGGTTGCTGATTGGTTCAGAGTTATTGTTGTAGCAAGTTGCAGCAGGTGACACAGAGGTGGACGACTGCCGAGCTCACGGCTGCATCCAGCTGACTAGACACCAACGTAAAGTTATTTAATGAAGGAGTAGCCAACGACTGCTTACTGATAGAGTAACATGTGCTTTCATCAGGGAGAGCTAACTGGGCTAATAACTGTAAATAATACGAGCTGCAGCTAAACCCTGTAAATAAACAAGCCTCACCTGGATGGGAACACTTCTTATATTCATATCTCACAGAAATAACTAATAACTCTGTCAACTACATATCAGGACGAGTTCATCTGCATTCAGACAGAAATCCTTCCTCTTCATATAAACTGTGTATCTAACTTGTATTTCTTATCAGCATTCTTTGAGCTTCTTCATAAATTGTATTAATTTTGTGGTTTTAATGATGGATGCTTCAAACTGGGTCGAAACAGCAGTCGAGTTCCATTTTATTACATAATGGTGCAAACAGCTGACAGACTGACTGACGGTCGTGGCCAAGGTTGTTGATATTAAACGAGAATACCAGAGTTAATAACGGTCCAGATACAACTAAAGTTAAGGCAAACCAATAATTATACCAATTATTGGTATCAATATTTCTACACTTACAGCTAATCAAGTGTAAGTCTTTGAACAGCGAATGCTAACAACTGTTTCTTTGCTTATTCAAAATAAAGACCAAGATCAGATAATAGATAATTAGATTATTAGAGAAAGATTTTTGCTGTGACTGAAACAAACTGCAGTGTGCCCGGGACAGGACGGGATGGGACGGGACGGGACGGGACGGGACGCGTAAACTCTGAAGAAGAGCTGCACTTCAGGATTTCACCGGTTTCCGTGGTTACAGAAAGAAAACATGCAGAAAGGCGGAAAGATCAGTCACTTTGTTTCTTTGTGTTCAATTAGTCGACTCAGAGTCTGTTAAAGAAGCAGAGCAAGCAGCTGGACACACACACACACACACACACACACACACACACACACACACACACACACACACACACTCACTCACTCACTCACTCACTCACACACACACACACACACACACACACACACACACACACACACACTCACTCACACTCTCACACACACACACACACACACACACACACACACACACACACACACACACACTCACTCACTCACTCACTCACTCACACTCTCACACACACACACACACACACACACACACACACACACACACACACACACTCACTCACTCACACTCTCACACACACACACACACACACACACACACACACACACACACACACACACACACACTCACTCACTCACTCACACTCTCACACACACACACACACACACACACACACACACACACACACACACACACACACACACACACACAGATGCTGCTGACAAAGGGCTGTTCACGGAGGCTGATCAAAAGCTGTGGCAGATGGTCATGCAGGGACCAGCTAGCTATGGTTGGACACACACGCACGCACGCATGCGCACACACACACAAACACACAAACACACACAAACACACACACAGATGGGTTATGAACAAAACCTGCCTCTCCTCTCATCTCCTTCTTCTCATACTTTTCTGTCTTTACTTTACTTCCTGTCTCCTTCCTCCTCTCCTCTGTTCTTGGTTTAATGCATCCTCCTCATCTTCCTCCTGCTCCCTCCTCCTCTTCCTCACTCCTCCTCCCTCATCTTCCTCCTGCTGCCTCCTCCTCCTCCCCCCTCCCTCCTGCTTTAATATTATGAATCAAGTGGAACTATTTATTTAGCATTTCCCAATTCCCAAATCTGATGAAGCAACAGTGCTTTGAACTGAGGAGTGATGACACCAAACAAACAGCATGAACACGT
>NW_027185395.1:1799261-1806761 GCF_022577435.1 Embiotoca jacksoni
AGAAATTTGAAAGAGGAGGAGGAGGAGGAGGAGTAGGAGGAGGAGTAGGAGGACGAGGAGTAGTAGGAGGAGGAGGAGGAGGAGGAGGAGGAGGAGTAGGAGGGGGTGGGGGAGGGGGGAAGAGGAGGAGGAGGGGAGGAGGAGGAGGAGGAGGTGGACGAGGAGTAGTAGGAGGAGGGGGAGGAGGAGGAGGAGAAGGAGGACTAGTAGGAGGAGGGGGAAGAGGAGGAGGAGGAGCAGGAGAAGGAAGGAGGAGAAGGAGGAGAGGGAGGGGGAAGAGGAGGAGGAGAAGGAGGACTAGTAGGAGGAGGGGGAAGAGGAGGCAGAGGAGGAGGAGAAGGAGTAGGGGAGGAGGAGGAGGAGGAGGAGAAGGAGTAGTAGTAGGAGGAGGGGTGGGGGAGGGGGAAGAGGAGGAGGAGGGGAGGAGGAGGAGGAGGACAAGGAGTAGTAGGAGGAGGGGGAGGAGGAGGAGGAGAAGGAGGACTAGTAGGAGGAGGGGGAAGAGGAGGCGGAGGAGGAGGAGCAGGAGAAGGAAGGAGGAGAAGGAGGAGAGGGAGGGGGGAGGAGGAGGGGGAACAGGAGGAGAAGACAGAGGAGTGGGAGGAGGAGGAGGAGGGGGGAGGAGGGGGAAGAGGAGGAGGAGCGCTGACAGAAGACCGACAGATCAACGTTTCCTGTTCGCTGCAGTCGCTGTTAAAGTACCAACGAGCTCCAACAGTTTCTCAGATGGTTGAACGACGTCTGAAACGTCGTCCCAACACGCTTCGCTGTGATTGGTCGGCTGCGTGGCTTTGTCACTAAACTGGTCTTTTCGTCTCCGTGTGGACTCAGAGACGTCGACTTCCCCTAACAGCTGCTTTCCTACAACAAACTCCTAAAGTGTGTAAAGTGTAAATTAATTTTCTCGGTCTGTAATATATAATATGTTCAGGAGAAGTAGTGATTTGTGGAAAAGCTGTCATATCACGGACACAACAGCTGGTGGCAGAAGTGTGATATTTCATTGTGTTCCTGAAAGTAAACCAGGAAGAGGAAGAACATGAAGCCTCGTTATCTTTCCAGACATTCAAACGTCCAGCTGGTTGCTGAGTCACGTGTTTGTCACCACATACGGTGGAGAGGCGTGTTATTGGAGCGGAGACCACGTCATTACACAAAAACAAGATGTTTATGGAAACACACTCAGCTGCTTCATCCACTGCCCCGAGGCCACCTGTGAGATGACCTCTGACCTCTGACACAGACAGTCAGGGGTCAACTCGCCTTCAGTCGCCCTCGTTCACGTTTCACCAACTCATAAACACACTTACTTGCAAATAGCGGGGAAACACTCCTGCAGTCCTTTCTTCTTCACCAGAGAGCCCTCGATGCAGTACATGATGATGTCCATCACCTGCACGGGAGCAGCACGCATTCATGGCGTAGTTAGGGGAGGACATGTTGTCTATTATCATGATGTCACATGTGACTACGTCATATTATATCTGGTGTGTGAGTTTGTTTACTTCAACCAGGAGGTCCACGACGTCTCCGGGCATCTTCTCGATGAGGATGTCGATCACTCGCAGGATCTCGGTCTTGGCTCGGGCGAGAGTGGTGGTGTGGACGTTCTGCTGCGACTGAGAGTTCGCCTGGGCGGCGTTGAACCGATGAACCTGGAGAACACAAATATACAGACCTGTTATTACTGGAGGAGGGATGGATGGAAGATACGACACAAACCATCCAAACCATTCAACAATGTACTTCACTTCTTTCATCAGCTCCATCGCAATCATTAACGCAAATTCAAGTAAACTCCACCATATTTGCGGGAGGTTGCATTTTATTTAAATTCCTGCGATTTTTCCACCAAAAACATCGTCATCAGAATCTGAGCTGAAAGTATTAAAACATAAAGTAAATCTTTTCAAACTAAACTCTCTTTATTAAGAACAATAACTCCTCATTTCAATCAGAAAGTCTCTGCTCCTGTTTTCATCTCTAAATAAAACTCTCTTCACGGAGGAAACCAGAACAAGAGGAGAAACAGGAAGTGACGGGGTTTGTGGGAAATGTGTTCTTCACATTAAAATGATGATTAAATGTTTGTGATCAGAGGAAGTGATTCCATATTACTGGATGTTAAATGAGTTTTCTCCACACGTCCAGTTGTCAGAGACGTCTCTTTGTTTGTTTCATCCAGCAGGTCTATGTGTTGAATGAACATGAATTAAACAGCATCTAAAGCTCTTATTTTGAAAGGCTGATGTAGTCCTTGTTTCTAGATTCCAGTCACAGACGGTCTGTTCTGGAAACATACGAAGCTTTTAGGACCTTTTAGGAGCTTTTAGGACCTTTTAGCAGCTTTTATCTCCACGTTTCTCCAAGTTCAATAAATACATAAAAAAGATTAGAAATAAAATATTTCTGAGATGTGCAGCAGGATTATTATCAGAGGAAGTGATTACACATTTATTCCTTTATCACGTAGTGCTTTAAATAAATCGCATCTTTTTTTTTTCTCAACCTGCAATTTTTTTCTAAATGAGGCAATTTTACACAAAACAACTCCACAAATTACATCCCCATTTTTGAGAAAATCCACCTAAAAATCAAACACTCAAAAAAACCTCCTGAAATCGTGGAGCGACTGTTTAATGGAGTGGGCGTGGCTTCAGAGTGTGTGTGTGGTTTAGGTGGGTGAGGACATGAAGATATGAGGACATGAAGATATGTGAACACTCACCTCTCTGGCGATGGTGGTGATGAAGGCCGGCGGCCGGGCGGTGGCGATGAGAGAGAGGGCGTGGCGGGAGGAGCGCGCCGAATCTGCCGGTGGGTTGAGGGGTAAACCCATCGTGACACTACGGACAGACGGAAACACGATTCATTCAGATGAACAAACTGTAAATCCAGAATACAGAAACAGGATATCGATTCGAAAGTCTCAGTGAAGTCACTTAAATCTAACGTGATCAGAACATGACTCGCTTCTGAGTTCATCACAACCATCAACCACCAGTGATGTCATCAACCACCAGTGATGTCATCAACCATCAGTGATGTCATCGTTGGTTCATGAACGTTATGAATCCTCCAGTTCAGATTCTGTCCGTCACCATCTTGTTAGTTCGGAGCGGTTTGGAGCAGGAAGTGACCATATTTGGACGAGGTGGGGGAGGAGCCAGAGGTGGATCTGACCGATCTGATTGGAAACCTGGCACCACAGGCCTGTCAATCAAACAGACCTCTAGTGGCACTCGCTGGTATTGCAGCTGAAGACACTTCTGGATCAGAACCATTTTTCAGACCTGAAGCTACGAACTCTTTTATATCCAGTCTGTGGTTCCACCACCTCTGTTAAAAGAAAGCTTTTATTGGGAACTATTTCAGCAGAAGTTTAAAACACATCCACTGCAGTGGTGAGTATTTGTGTCCGCGTCATCACAAAGTGTGTTCTGGGTAATGTTCAATTATTTAGACCATCAGTGGAGCTCTATGGATTAGAGGAATAAGATATCAGGCTTTGGAAACACACACAATACTTTTCTATCGTATATATTCATAGAATAAGATTTGTTGACAATAAGGGAAATATCCAACGTCACCCAGCTTATCCTTTGAAGGGAGATTTTAAACATCTGAAGAGGAAGCGAGGCGTTTAAATGAAGAAAGAGGAGATGAATGTGAGGAGAGCAGCGCAGAGATTAAGTCTTACTAATATATGGAGTGAAGAGATTAGTGGGCAGCTTATAATGTCAAGGCCAAGTCAATGGGAGCCATTCACCAGACGACAGCATAATGGACTCCCACAATGCAACAGGAATTAGACACACACACACCCTAACAGCTGGCCGCACGCTTGAGTGTGTGTGTGTTTGTCTGAGAGAGAGAGAGGGAGGGAGGGAGACCAAGAGGGCGAGCAAGGCCACCTTGTTAACAAATGACTCTGGGGAGGGGCGGGGAGGGGCGGGGAGGGGGGTGTTATGGGTGGACACATCGCAGCTACACATCCTGTAATTAATACTGGTAATATATCGGCAATATATCACCAATATTGAAATGTTTAATTTCACGTGTAGAGGTGTCTGTAATTGGAAACAGTTGCCGTGGTGATAAAAGGCAGCGAGGTTAATAACCAACGCTCAGAACATGTCATGAAATAATCTGGATTATCACTGGAGAACACACGCAAGGGACACGCTTCTAAAACCAGGAAGTTAAGATGACCAATCAAGACATCTGCTACCGGCTCGATCAGTAATATTCAACCAATTAGATTACAAATTTATTTAAATAATCCAAAGAGATAAAAGTGAAACTAAAAAGTAGTTTTATTACAAAGAAAATACAAAAACACAAAAACACACGTGGATTAAAGTGGCCGCGATGAAATGACTCAGATGTGATGAACTCTCCAAGGAGTGTGTGAGGAGCTGACAGGAAACACACACACACACACACACACACACACACACACACACACACACACACACACACACACACACACACACACACACACTGAACCCTGTGTGTGTGTGAACCTGGAAACATGACTGCATTCACAGCCAATATCACGCTGACATTATCCAGTCAATACTGAGTCTCTCTCACACACACACACACACACACACACACACACACACACACACACACACACACACACACACACGGAGCTCTGCAGTATTGATTTTAGTGTGTGAGGGAGGAGTGAATAACCTCGGTCACATGACGCGTCACCGCTGACTGACTGTTTACAGACGTGCCGACTGCTTGTCAGCGAGCAGCTGGAAGCTTTTCTGATTTACCGACTGCTTTCTGAAGCGGTTTCACTCCAGCTGACGCTCTTTCAGTCTTCTGGGCCTTACAGACCCGAACCATAGAGACGCGCCTCAAACATCGTCCCATCGTTCTGCTTCTGATGTGGAAGTGCAAGTTGACTTTGATTTACTAATCAGCTCCCTGACTTGATTAACTAGCTGGTTAAGTGACTGACTTGATTAACTAGCTGGTTATGTGACTGACTTGATTAACTAGCTGGTTATATGACTGACTTGATTAACTAGCTGGTTAAGTGACTGACTTGACTAACTAGCTGGTTAAGTGACTGACTTGATTAACTAGCTGGTTATATGACTGACTTGATTAACTAGCTGGTTAAGTGACTGACTTGACTAACTAGCTGGTTAAGTGACTGACTTGATTAACTAGCTGGTTATGTGACTGACTTGATTAACTAGCTGGTTATGTGACTGACTTGATTAACTAGCTGGTTATATGACTGACTTGCTGAAGGCGAGCTCATTTATTCACGAACTGAACTGAGCAGCTGATGGAGCTGATTGACCGGCTGGTTTAAGAACGGGCACGCTGACTGTTCTGCCTGCTGATCTGAGGGACAGTTTTCTCAGTAATTGACTGACTGAATAATTCAACGGTTGACCGAGTCTCTGACACAACAGCTAGTTGATGGATGAAAATCCGTTTACGGTCGGGACGGACATTTCAAGCACAACTACGATTGGATAGCTCTCTGTTTCCTCTTCATTAATGTTATGAAGGACGGCTGTCGTTGTTTTGTTCGCACCAGGACATCGAGTACCGCGACAGTTTAACCTAAAAACCTCCGGACCCCTGAAAGCAGCGTCGTCTTCGTCTCCGTTATTTCATAGCAGCTGGCAGGCAGCTGTTAGGCGCATTATCGCCACCTTCCGACGGGAGGAACACATTACAACCGGGCGACGTAAAAACAGGAAATCAGGAGGAATGATAGTCGCATCGATTATGTAGATTATTACGACGATTCGAATATTAAAATTTCGTGCCCCGTCCGTTGTTTACAGTTTAACATCTGGACAGTTTCTTACTTTATCTTCTGGGACTGTTGAACAAAAGTCTTTCATCGGAAACTTGCTTTCAGGTATAAATGGAAGTTAGCAAAAGACACCCACCCACCCCCACCCCCACCCACACCCACCCACCCACCCACACACACACACACCCACACCCACACACCCACCCACACACACACACCCCCACCCCGACCCACCCACCCCCACCCCCACACACCCACCCACCCCCACCCCCACCCACACACACACCCACCCACACACACACCCACACCCACACACCCACACACACCCACCCACACACACACACACCCACCCCCACCCCACCCACACACACACACACCCACACCCACACACACACCCACACCCACACACACACCCACCCACCCACACACACACACCCACACACACACACACACCCACACACACACCCACACCCACACACACACCCACCCACCCACCCACACACACACACCCACACACCCACACCCACCCCCACTCACACACACACCCACACCCACCCACCCACACCCACCCCCACTCACACACACACCCACCCACCCACACCCACACACCCACCCCCACCCCCACCCACACCCACCCCCACCCACACCCACACACAGATCATAATGGCTCAGCACCAGTGTTTTTCTGATCATTGTTTTTCTGTCGAAGGTTCCAGTTGGTTTCGTGAGTCGACATCCAACAACAACAACAACAACATGTATTTATCACAACATGACACACAGATTACCAAAACATTCATTTACCTCTGCATGACAAATACTATTTTCTTTTTCCAAAACCCACATATTGACAAAAAAAGCACAATGTTATAAGAGATGTGTTTATCTCTGCGAATCGAACCCAAACCGGAGGCGTGTGTTTATCTCTGCGGTGGCGTCTGCAGACATGTCGCGCTCTGATTGGACGACAGCAGCAAGGAAATTCAAAACTTCTGAAGTTTAAAAGACTTTTTTCAACACCAGCAGTTTTCTGAAATAATCTGGTATCATATTTAACTTCTGTAACAAAGAACAGCATAAGATTGCTATGAGTCATGTGTCTGTATCAGCATGTGTTCGCCTGTAGTTCAGCAGGAATACTAAAAACACACCGACCACCTCGAGGTTTTATAAACTTTAATACTAATAAATCTAATTTTACGGTAAAAAATCTTTCATCCATTTAAATTGTTTTACATGACTCTGATGACTCATCAGACTTGTGCAGGATCAAAACATGTCTCTTTACTTTATCCTTTAACTAGCTTTATTTTATATTTAAACTTTATTTGTGTTTAATTTTATGCATTTCATCTTTTCTTATGTATCTCGTTTCTTTTCTGTATTTTTAAATGTTCCTTTATATCCGTTTTTATGTCAAACACTGGATGTACTTTTAAAGAACTTTGAGCTGCATTTCTTGTATGAAAGGTGCTCGACAAAAAAAGTATTATCATTGTTATTATTATTATTAAAAGAGACGTGAAATTGTTACTGTGTGTGTCAGCGTCATGACGACCTTCACATTCAAAAGTGACTCAGGTGTTTATTCAGACAGGAACATCATTTATACAAGGTGGATGTCTGAGAGGCTTCAACCTACAAGAAAAGGTGCAACACACACACACACACACACACACACACACACACACACACACACACAC
>NW_027185395.1:1811761-1836761 GCF_022577435.1 Embiotoca jacksoni
CACACACACACACACACACACATATACACACAGTCACACAAACACAAACACACACAAACACACACACACACACACACACACACATACACACAGTCACACACACACACACACAAACACAAACAAACACAAACACACACAAACACACACAAACACAAACACACAAACACACACAAACACAAACACACACAAACACAAACACAAACACACAAACACAAACACACACAAACACCCTTCCAGCAGCGCTTGGATTGAATTTTTTTTGTTCATCATACTTCTGTCAGTTTTATTCTCCTTTTAATCAGGTTATCATAAATTAATATTAATATAATATAATTAATATTGATCATCGAAGTGAAGCCGAATGTTCTGGGTTCAAAGTGTTGGAGTCAACATGAGGACATCTCTCCTTCTACCTCCTGTCCTCTACCGTCTCTCCTTCTACCTCCTGTCCTCTCCTGTCTCTCCTCTTCTTCTCCTCTCCTTCTACCTCCTGTCCTCTACCGTCTCTCCTTCTACCTCCTGTCCTCTCCTGTCTCTCCTATTCTTCTCCTCTCCTTCTACCTCCTGTCCTCTACCATCTCTCCTCTCCTTCTACCTCCTGTCCCCTACCGTCTCTCCTTCTACCTCCTGTCCTCTCCTGTCTCTCCTCTTCTTCTCCTCTCCTTCTACCTCCTGTCCTCTACCGTCTCTCCTTCCACCTCCTGTCCTCTCCCGTCTCTCTTCTTCTCCTCTCCTTCCACCTCCTGTCCTCTCCCGTCTCTCCTTCTACCTCCTGTCCTCTCCCGTCTCTCCTTCTACCTCCTGTCCTCTCCCGTCTCTCCTTCTACCTCCTGTCCTCTCCTGTCTCTCCTCTTCTTCTCCTCTCCTTCTACCTCCTGTCCTCTCCCGTCTCTCCTTCTACCTCCTGTCCTCTCCCGTCTCTCCTTCCACCTCCTGTCCTCTCCCGTCTCTCTTCTTCTCCTCTCCTTCCACCTCCTGTCCTCTCCCGTCTCTCCTTCTACCTCCTGTCCTCTCCCGTCTCTCCTTCTACCTCCTGTCCCCTCCTGTCTCTCCTCTTCTTCTCCTCTCCTTCTACCTCCTGTCCTCTCCCGTCTCTCCTTCTACCTCCTGTCCTCTCCCGTCTCTCCTTCTACCTCCTGTCCTCTCCCGTCTCTCCTCTTCTTCTCCTCTCCTTCTACCTCCTGTCCTCTCCCGTCTCTCCTTCTACCTCCTGTCCTCTCCCGTCTCTCCTCTTCTTCTCCTCTCCTTCTACCTCCTGTCCTCTCCCGTCTCTCCTTCTACCTCCTGTCCTCTCCCGTCTCTCCTCTTCTTCTCCTCTCCTTCTACCTCCTGTCCTCTCCCGTCTCTCCTCTTCTTCTCCTCTCCTTCTACCTCCTGTCCTCTCCCGTCTCTCCTCTTCTTCTCCTCTCCTTCTACCTCCTGTCCTCTCCCGTCTCTCCTCTTCTTCTCCTCTCCTTCTACCTCCTGTCCTCTCCCGTCTCTCCTCTTCTTCTCCTCTCCTTCTACCTCCTGTCCTCTCCCGTCTCTCCTCTTCTTCTCCTCTCCTTCTACCTCCTGTCCTCTCCCGTCTCTCCTCTTCTTCTCCTCTCCTTCTACCTCCTGTCCTCTCCCGTCTCTCCTCTTCTTCTCCTCTCCTTCTACCTCCTGTCCTCTCCCGTCTCTCCTCTTACAGATCGATGTACTTCATTGTGTTTTCACTGCAAATGTAAATGTTAAACAGCTCCGATATGAAGAAACATACGATAACAAACAGATCATTTAAATTAATTATGGTGCAGCGATGGCTCTGAAGGTCCTCCAGACACACGCACGCACGCACGCACGCACACACACACACACACACACACACACACACACACACACACACACACACACACACACATAATCACATCACCTGGATCTGCTGGCATTTCATCATCAGCCTGCCTTAAACGGCAAACCCTTCCTTATTGGTTTACACACACACACACACACACACACACACACACACACACACACACACACACACACACACGGCCTGTGTTAGCATGTCGGTGCGAGCGTTGTGTAGTGGCAGACGTAGCTCTAACCACGTCAGCGTGGGCGTGTTGTGGCGTGTTGTGGCGTGTTGTGGCGTGTTGTGGCGTGTTGTGGCGTTCTGGGCGACGCAGACGGGCGCCGGTGCTCGTGTTGTCGCTGTTTGGCAAAAAGAAGACGGATCAAAGGTGCCGATCGGGTCTGTCGTTAACATGTGACTGAATCGGCGAGGAGACGGTGACCTTTGACCCGCAGCAGCAGGAGCTGAAATCCATCACGTTTTTGTTGCGTGCGTCAATATACATGCAAACGATGATAAATACCAGCAGAGGTGGAGGGCTGCATGACCTTTGATATTATTATTTTACTTATATATATATAGTCCCTTATTTACATTTACAACTACACACAAGACCTTTATATTATATTGGAGTTTGTTGACAATAAGAAAAACAGTATTAATATCATATCACCTGAAAAGGTTTGTGGAACTTTTATGAAACATAATAGGAAAGAAAATAAAAATGATTTAACATACACCAGTGGTTGGGCTTTCAGAGTCAAGAGGTCAAAGTTCACTGGGAGCAGTGACAGTGATGGTGGGCGGGCAGGTGTGTGTGTGTGTGTGTGTGTGTGTGTGTGTGTGTGTGTGTGTGTGTGTGTGTGTGTGTGTGTGTGTGTGTGTGTGTGTTGCTTTGGCTAAAAGCGTCAGCTAAATGAAATGTAATGTGTGTGTGTGTTTCAACTGCTCTGAGAAGTCTCATTATTTATTTCTTCATTTATTTGCAGCACAATTAAAGATGGCCGTTAACCATTAGAGCTGTTATCAGCCAGATCGAGATTTCCAAATTTACGCTCCTCCCCCTTTAATCTGCGAGCAGGAAGTGAGAAGCGCTCGGACATCTTTGTTTAAAGTCAGGCCTCCACGCACAAATGAACCAATGGCTATTGACAAAGCATCAGTTGGCCGTAATGAGCTGTTAGTTAGGGCAGTAAACATGTCGCATTAACACACAGAGGGTGATTAGGGGAGGAGGAGGGGGGGAGGGGGGAGGGGGGCAAGGAGAGGAAGAGGAAGAGCAAGGAGAGGAAGGAGAGGAAGGAGAGGAAGGAGGAGATGTAGAGAGTGTGAAATAGTGACAGATTGGTGGCTTCTAAAATTTAGCAGGCCGAAACAACCACTAACGGGCTCTGTGCTTTCCTTCCTCCATCTACCCCCCACCCCCACCCCCACCCCCCTTCCTGTTTGAGCTTAAATGAGAGGTGAAGGTAAATCAATGTCGTGGACTCGGTTAGTAGATGAGAGAGAATGTAAAAAACAATACGAACAGAGAAGGAAGGAGAGAGAGGAACACTGTAGATATACATGTATATATATACTGTATACACAGGTAGATATACATATATATATATATATGTATATCTACCTGTATATCTACATGTTCAATGTGTGTATATATACACATGTAGATATACAGGTAGATATACATGTATATATATATATATATATATATATATACCTGTTTGCTACCTGTATATATACACATGTATGATAAAAATATAATTAATAAAAGCAATCTGTTTCACCATTCATTACTAATTTATCACTTATATTAGATGGCTACTTTACTGTCCATGTACTGTCTGTAAAAATAGAAGCGGTCTCTGGGTTTTGGATGCAGTACCAGCGAGGGCCACTAGGAGCTGGATCCAACCGACTCCTGCTCAAAGAGCGTCAACTTCTCTCATGAAAGTCAATAAATGTTTCCCACAAGTCGTTATTGGTGTTAATAGAGAAATTAAATCCTTCTTATCCGTATCCTGGTGGTCCAGCGGAAGATAATGACATCATTAATCAGATGTTAGGACTCAGAGAGAGGTACGTTTGGAGGCGTGCCCGGTGTGATTGACATGCCCGGTGTGATTGACATGCCTGGTTTGCAAATGTAGTGTCGTCAGGTTGTAAGGATGCACCCCCGTTTCCCCTGTCATGAGTAGGAAAGCCAATGTTCTTTTACGACTACTATTATCAATTTGGTTTATTTAAATTTATCAAATCTATTTTTGTGTTTTGTTTTTTTCCATTGTCTTGTTTACTTGTCTTGTATTATAATCTCATGTTGCATTGTCCATGTCACGTCAAATTTATAGTCTCGTGTCATTTCTCGCTTCATGAAATAAAATTAAGAATTTAGTTTTTTTATGGTACAGGTGCTCGGAGCGACCAATAGTCATAATAGACCTATAACAAGTAGAAACTACATCATATTACATATTATATGAAAATCAATTCTAATTGCTTGGAATAATAATATTAATAATAATTAATAATCATAATGAATAATATTTCTAGTGATGAGCAGGGTGTGATGTCATGATGATTTTTTCCAGTCGGATCTCTGGGCGGAGCTTCCTGTTTTCTAATATCCGATTCACAGCAGACTTCAGCATCTTTTATTACCTGCGTCTCTGTTGAATGTTCTATAACACTGAACTCAATTTCCAATCAGCTCTCATGAATGTTTGAAAATGCCACGACTCGTAGCGAACGCGCCTCAGAGGCGACTCGGGGTGTTTTGACATTTACTGGAAGCAGTATTGTCCAGAGACTGATGTACAGTTGGTCTCTTTCATTCTGCCCAACAGCATCCTGCCTTTCCTCTGTCATTATCCGTCCATCCTCCCGTCCTTCCATCTCCCCTCCATCTCCCCTCCATCTCCCCTCCATCTCCCCCCTCACCATATGAAAACATCAATCTATACTCTGCTGTGTGGACCACTGTACCCTCCCTCCCTCTCTCTCTGGGTGGACAGCTCTCATTCATCACACACTGCACTGTATGCCAACAACACCGATCCATCTTTCAATTTCATAACAGAGTGTGGGGAGGGGGGAGGGGGTGGTGGTAGTGGAGGAGGAGAAAAACAACAAACTGAATGTGAGCAGGAAGAAGAAGTGAGGAGGGAACCGATGAGTTAGAGGAGGAGTCCTCTCTCTTCAGACGGGTCCAGTTAGCAGAGACCGTCCGGCCTGAAATGATGACATCATCAGTCACTTGTTCAAATACCAAAACACAACCTATGTTTATGTCACAGTGAAACGACCTCGATGACGACTGCTGTAAATGTCAAGGAAGCAATTTTTTATTTGCTTACCGTTTCAAAATAACACGTCTTTTTTTAATTTTTTTTATACTCTTCTGTGTTTATTTATTTTCCCGTTTGGTGTCAAACGACTGCAGCTTGAGATAAAATGTTGGATTCCTTTGGCCGATGCCGATTCTTTATTAGGGAACGGATGTAACAGCAAACTTTCACTGTCAATTTAATAACTATAAATAACTTAAACAAACTAACTAAATCCAAAAAACTATTTCTAATTTACTCTAAGCATCTTTTTTTGAATTACATAATAAATACTTCATATCGGCCATCATAATAGCCTATAAAATAGGGATGGGACATCATTTTTGATTAGTCATTATGATATTAAAAAATCTATTAGTATATGCGACTATCGTTCCTCCTTACTTCCCGTTTTTACCGGCTTGGTTGTGATGTGTTATTCCCGTCAGAAGGTGGCAGTAACGTGCCTAAAAGCTGTCCGCCAGCTGCCATTAAACAACATGAGGAGAAGAAGAACACGTTTCCACCAGGCTGCTGAGCTCTGCAGGTAGAACAGCAGAAACATGTCGGGGGCGGGCGGATATTCAATTAATAATTGAATAGTTACGTGCAAATTTCAAACATTATTTTTGTTTGAAACGCTCATCTCTACGATACAGGATCACACAGGGATGTTAAAAACATCATGTTCCACACCAGCATGGATTAAACCACAAGAGGTTGTAACAGTTTAAATTTACAGATGATGTTGTTGAGTGTTAAATTGTATATAACTGTTATAAATTAAATACAAATCCATTTCCTTCTCTGGGGCCGAGTGCACCAAAATGTCCAGAGACGGCTCGGGGTGGAGCTCAAAGGGGATCAATGAAATCTGGAGCTGTTCCTTACTGATGGTGGTTTTTGGTGTGTGTGTGTGTGTGTGTGTGTGTGTGTGTGTGTGTGTGTGTGTGTGTGTGGTGAGTCTACACAGGTGTGCTGACTGCTGTGTACAGGTCCGAGTAAGAAGCATCACGCTCCACAGCCTATCAGGGAGAGCACAGGCTCTGTCGCGGGGCGGACGCCCCCAGAGGCAGCCAATCAGAGGTCAGGAGCAGTGGAACGGAAGAGACGGTCCGCTTAGTGCAGGTTTGATGCCCGCCAAGGTCCAACGCTGCAGGCACAGCACGGTACGGGCTCAGGGGGGGAGGGTGTGTGTGTGTGTGTGTGTGTGTGTGTGTGTGTGTGTGTGTGTGTGTGTGTGTGTGTGTGTGTGTGTGTGTGTGTGTGTGTGTGTGTGTGTGTGTGTGTGTGTGTGTGTGTGTGTGTGTGTGTGTGTGGAAGTCAGTGCCAAGCTCCTTAAGGTGTCAAGCTTGGTGGGTGAAAATCAATCCCATCTCTCTCCTCACCTCTAATCCAACGCTGAAGTTTTTACTTTGTGAGTTGTGGAGTTCTGAGTTTAGAAAAACGATTATTTGGGACCAAAACATGAACCACTGAACATGAGAGCGTATTTAAGGCACCGAGGGTCCGTGAGGCTGCACGTATACTGAATATGTACACAATCTGTGAGAGTGTACTCGGACTCAGCAGGCCTATCAGCTACATGTCGGCATCAACTAACCGTCCCTCCAGGGTTTCACCGAGTTCTTTTGTGATTGTTGGATCAAAAACTTTTGCTTTTTTTGCGGAGGATTACCTAAAAAATTGTGACGTAATTTGTGGAGTTTTAAGTGAATTTTCGGCGTAAAATTGTGTGAATTAGAAAAAAATTGCAAGCCAGCAGAGAAATGCGATTTTTTTTTTTTTTTTTTTAAGCACCACCTGAGAAGGAATAAATATGTAATCACTTCCTGTGATCATAATCCTGCTGCACATCACAGAAATATTTCAGTTCTCATCTTTTTTTATGTATTTATTGAATTTAGAGAACCGTGGATGTTAAAAGCTGCTAAAAGCTGCGTATGTTTCCAGAACAGACCGTCTGTGACTGGAATGGATGGTTTATGTTAAATAGGATCCATCGTACCGAGCGTGTCGTCTCCTCGGTGAACGTTGTTTGTGTACTTACATGTGTGTCGGGCCAGCGAGTAGTTGGATGACCCTCCGCTCGTCAGTCCGAACCCTTCAGGCGCCTGTCCGCCGGGTCGAGCCCGCCCCGAACCCTTCGGAGGTTCAATTTCGGCGCCGAACTCGGCACCGATGACTCCCAGCAGCACGATGGCCGTGGCCTGCTTACGCCGCTCCTCGTACGAGTTGGAGATCTTCTTGGCGTTTGGAGGAAGGTTGGACAGACAGCCTGGTGGAGACAGAAAGACAAATTCAGATGAGTTGGTTCTGGTGGGTCCAATGATTAAACCAGTGAAGACGGTGATTTGCTTCGAGAGGTCTGGAAAGCAACGAGCTGAACAGCTGAATATACTGTTGGTCCTGTGGAGCCTCCGCTGTCCGACTCACTCAGAAGGATTGAGTAATAAGTAATATTTCTGAAACTGATGTTTTTGGTAATAATGACCTCCCCACTGCCCCTCGACAAATGATCACAGAGCCACATGCAGTTATTCCAAGGCTTTAGGGGCATCGTGTCGTACGGGGCTCCTGGCAGGCACCACACTTGTACCCTTTTCAACCAATGACCCGGGTTATGGTGTTATTTGACCGATGTTGGTCAACACGGGTTAAAGCCTGGTCAAAACCCAGGAGAGATCCAAAACCATTGAGAGTTCAGTAATGGACGGGGTGGACAACATTTCATATTCAGAGAACAGCTAACGTTATCTACTTCCTGGGAAGACACACAGCACAACAAACCAGGAGGTTGGAGGCAGGATTTCTTCCACCTCAATGGTACACGAGCAAACAGCAGCCATCAGTGATGTCATCAACCATCAGTGATGTCATCGTTGGTTTGTGAACGTTATGAATCCTCCAGTTCAGATTCTGTCCGTCACCATTTTGCTAGTTCGGAGCGGTTTGGAGCAGGAAGTGACCATATTTGGACGAGTTGGGGGAGGAGCCAGCGGTGGATCTGACCGATCTGATTGGAAACCTGACGATACTACGTCCCGCCCACCGATAGCTGTAACCTGACTGCACCACAGGCCTGTCAATCAAACAGACACGCCCCCAAAAACAGGTCTTCTTGAATCTTCTTTTCTAATGAATGAGGGATTATTTTCAGATGGACCTCCAGAAAACTAATAAGAAGGAGTGACTTTAGCTAACAACACCGAGATAACTGATGGACACATTTTATTCACTTTGGATTTGATGAGAGAAGTTGAATGGGAGTCTATGGAGCCGGAGGCTTTTTGGAGCCGACCTCTAGTGGCACTCGCTGGTATTGCAGCTGAAGACACTTCTGCATCAGAACCATTTTTCAGACCTGAAGCTACGAACTCTTTTATATGCAGTCTATTGTCTGTGTGCAAGTGTGCACCCACCCAATTTGCAACCAATGAAATTCATTGGACCCTGTCGGGGATGGAAGCGTCAGCAGTAACATTTAAATCAACCCATTTCGAAGGATGTTTCCCAAAGTGGAGTTTGACGACACTAATACAGAACAAACGTGGGTAGAAGTCTGGTCAGACGTCGTGAAAATAACACACGACACGCACATCGATGTGAGAATCGTCCTGCTGCTTCCGTATTTAATTTCAAGTGGCATCTATTCATGTTTACATAAATCAAACCAATATAAGCAGCCTTTTGTACGACAACAAAGCTATTGGATTAAAGAGTACAATATAAGACAATAATAATTATAACAATCATCATCATCATCAACATCAACAACTGACTGACTTTCATGAAAACGCACGCATTGTAACTTTTTTAATTTGCCTCATTTTCTAAATCTGCTTATAAATATATTTGTTTTTATTTAATGAAATCCAAACTTACAGAACCAGAACAGACCTGAGACTTGTTTCAACACTGGTTTTCCTTCCTTATTTTCTTGCACTTTCAGAGATGTCTTAGAGGAAGGGGAGCGTGTGGGGGAACATTTCTACTTTTCATTTCTTTCTCTTTCTTTTCATGCTGAAAGGTGGTTAAAAAAAAACAAAAAAAAAACAGCAGGCCGGAGAGTCTCCAGAGAGCCGATAACAACTGAGCAGGCACACGTCTATTGTCCTGGTATTAATCATTACACACACACACACACACACACACACACACACACACACACACATCTCATTGTCACGCTGAAAGCCTTTAGTCACAGTGCGCGCGCGCACACACACACACACACACACACACACACACACACACACACACACACGGTCATGTTCACAGATCTCTGGAAGGATTTCGGACACGTGCAACTGTAGACCCTTTTTATGCGTGTGTGTGTGTGTGTGTGTGTGTGTGTGTGTGTGTGTGTGTGTATGTGTGTGTATGTGCGTGTGTCCTTTCATTGTGTTCACCAAGAAAACCCCAAAATAACCTCTTTAGTGAAAGCGCGTGCGACAGGGTCTACACAGTGGGGAACTACTGCTGCAAAGTGTGTGTGTGTGTGTGTGTGTGTGTGTGTGTGTGTGTGTGTGTGTGTGTGTGTGTGTGTGTGTGTGTGTGTGTGTGTGTGTGTATATAAGAGTATCACAGTAGGACATGAGAGCTCCTTACACACCCTGGATCAAAGGCCCAATACGAAGTACATAAAACCTGTGTGTGTGTGTGTGTGTGTGTGTGTGTGTGTGTGTGTGTCATTTCTGTTTCTTATTTTCTCTCTCTCTGGATGAGTGAGCACAGCATTGTTATGGATTTGTATTGCAGGAGAACAAGTGCTCGCTGACTACATACACACACAATAAGGACACACACACACACACACACACACACACACACACACACACACACACACACACACACACACACACACACACACACAAGGAGGGGAGGGGGGCACATGAATAGAGAGCGAGTGAGAGGGGCGCTCACTGCTGAGTCTACTTCCTGTTGAAGTTCACACACTGGATTTGTTTCCATCCCATGAACCTCGATGAGGAGACGACAGATATTTGATGCGTCAGCAGGTGAGTTTTTACAGAAGCGTGTGGCTGCCACGCCAGAAAAAGAGAAACCAATCAGTATCAAGTGATAACATGAAAGGTTTATTGTCATAACAATATACCAATAATCACATTATTTTGAAAGGTTTTCCAAACATGAAATAAAGCCGCTCTCCTCTGTAGGACCAGAATATTACAGGATTACAGGACTGTAAATGAAACGGAGCAGCAGAACGTGTATGTTTGGATGCAGCTGAGTTTGAACGTGGAGGAATTAAAGAAATCAATTGACCCCGTTGACGATGTGCAGCGGTGATGTGCAGAGAACTGGAGCTGTAGCTGATCACACGACCCCCGCAGGAGAAGCAAACAGTCATCTGATCTGAAAACAGCTGAGTGGAAATAAATCCTAGAAGCACTGGAGACGGACAGAAATCCAAGATGGACTCCAGTCGGTGTGTAAATGAATCTGTCCCGTGTGATGATGAGATGAGGTCACAGTTGAATTCAGATGAATTTCGCTGCTGTTTTTGTCGCCTCGTTAAAGCGACAACAGGAAGAGATTTCAGCTGTTGGAGCATTAATCTGACTTCTGATCAGCTCCCTGAAGGATGTGAGAGCTCTCGGCCGGTCCAGCCTCAGGACCCACGACTTCTCTTCCTCTTTAAACCTTTAGCCACTCAAATTTATGCAGTGCAGTAAAACACAATGCCCTGATAAAAATATGAAATAAATAAAAAAACAAGTGCAACAAAACTGCTACCAGGGCTGAACCCCTTCTCCTGGATTACAGGACCCCCCCCCCCCCCCCCCCCATATTTCCATACTATATCCTGGTGCTCCTTATAATGAGATTGCTAAAGGCCAGCTGTCATTTGGAAGAAGGCCCAGCGGCCGGCTCTGATAAATGGATTACAGATGGCATCCATCCCCCGGGCCAGACTGGGCCAGTAGATAACAGAATTAGAGATAGACTCCCAACCAGAATCACTAAAAAGTTCAGATTTACAGAGAGAAAGTGAAAGTAAAGATGGAGACTGGCGGGTTGTCTGCAGGGTTCAGAGACAACATCAGGACGTTTTGTAGGTTTTACTCAGCGGGAGCGAAAAACGACAAAGTGCTCGTCCTCTCTAAACCGGTGGACCGGATGGATGCAGGTGACGAGGAGATTAGTCAATGTGTGGTTTAAATATCTACAGTGTGTGTGAGTGGTGTTTATCACCTGCAGTCAAACAGGGATGAAGTATTGGGTCACAACCACAGTCTGGATATAAAAGAGTTCGTAGCTTCAGGTCTGTAAAATGGTTCTGATCCAGAAGTGTCTTCAGCTGCAATACCAGCGAGTGCCACTAGAGGTCGGCTCCAAAAAGCCTCCGGCTCCATAGACTCCCATTCAACTTCTCTCATCAAATCCAAAGTGAATAAAATGTGTCCATCAGTTATCTCGGTGTTGTTAGCTAAAGTCACTCCTTCTTATTAGTTTTCTGGAGGTCCATCTGAAAATAATCCCTCATTCATTAGAAAAGAAGATTCAAGAAGACCTGTTTTTGGGGGCGTGTCTGTTTGATTGACAGGCCTGTGGTGCAGTCAGGTTACAGCTATCGGTGGGCGGGACGTAGACCCTGAGCCCAGCCTGTGGTCATTGGTCCTCATACATGTTAGTTTTGGGATTTTGTTGTTATTGTTTCTTTCTTGATTTTTTTGTTTTTGTTTTTAGCTGAAGAAGTTCAGACTTCAGCAGGTTCCTTAACATGAAACCAAACCTGCAGGCTTCCATCCTCAATTTTAAACAACTACAAGGAAAATATTCTCACTGATTTTTATTCTCAAAATTGCCGATTCAAGTAATGTTAAAGAATTATAACCCCTAAAAGGAATCAAAGCATAAGAGGCCGTTATACCAAAAACAAATCACTCTATATATAATATGAAATGTTTGTTATTACTACAAATGAGTGAGCCGCTAGTTCGGTTAGCAGCAAGTTGTACTGTAAGTAAAGATGTAGCAAAAGTAGCTCTAATGATACAAAATAAATGTTTGTTATAACTGATAAAAAGGCAGATAGTTTGGTTATTATATTTTCCTATAACAACAATCCAGGAGGTAACTTATGCTCCTCAAATCACTTTGAGAAATGTTTACATGCGAGAGGTTCTTACATACACCGAGTCATTTCCAAAATCAGCATGAATCATTGCTGGTATAATAATAACAGAGACAAACAACAGAGTTCTCTGAAATCATGATTAAATCGTCCCACTGCTCGTCACAGTCGTAAACTTAAAGTGAGCAAAGTCTGTTTCAATTCTTCATTAACCTCGAAAGAATATTTTTACAAATTCAAACAGATTTATTAGATATTTTAAGTAGAGATCCTGAAGTTTCCACAGATACTAAATATCATGGGCTGAATTTAAATGAGATGCATATAATAAGCTTTCATTGGCTCCATTAAAAAGACCTTTTCAGGGCCTGCAGACGCTCGGACAGCACATCGTTTGGAGATGTGAGGTTGCCAGCGGACGGTCGGCGGGTAGCGTCACTTCCTGCCGCCTCTCGGCCGTGTGGACGGACGGATTGATTCTTGAAGTCTATCGATCCGCTGCCTTCGCGACTGGCAGATCTATTATAATGACATTTTATCTAAATCTTATTTGTTGGCCAACCTGCTCCCAAACGTAACCCAATAAACTAAAGAGGGGGACGGACGAGCTCCCCTCGCCGCTCACCTCCGCTCCACTAAATCTTCATAAAAAACAGAAATGGATCGGGATAAAAAGGCTTTCTGGCTGAAATGACATTATCCATAAAGGAAGGAATCTATTAAAAAAGGGCAGGATGCTGTAATGCAACAACCTGTGGAGTCCGAGCAATCACTGGAACATTATGGAGAAGCAAAAGAAATGTCACGGAGCAGAAGAAGAGCAGGAACCTTTCAAAGAAGTTCTGCTTCTATCCACATAAATATCAACAATAAATATCATGTTTTACATATTAACTCTTCTTATTCCAGGTATTGTCATTAGGTTGTAATTAATATGAATAAGAAAGAAAGAAAGAAAGAAAGAAAGAAAGAAAGAAAGAAAGAAAGAAAGAAAGAAAGAAAGAAAGAAAGAAAGGAAAGTTCAAACAAACTAAAAAGTGTTTTATTTTTGGAGAAAACCCGACTTTGCGAATGAATTTAAATGAAATTATTATTAACAATAATGATTTTTAAAAGATGTCATGTGACTCCGTCCATGAAGACACTGCTGTGACTCTGAACACGTGTGAAACTAAGAAATCAAACCAATAACCTTCCAGACCCTCCCTTCTAGTGCTGCAGCATCTTCCCATGATGCACCACGGCTCTGCCTCCATTGGTAATCAATGGGAGACTGGTAGAACCCGATCACCAGGGAGTGAAAATATCTTGGGCTCAGGGTCTACAAAAATATCATCAGGAGCTGATGAAGAAGAAGGAGGAGGAGGAGGAGGAGGAGGTGAATGATGGACAGAGAAGAGGATTTAAACCACGAGGCCAAAAAAAAATACTTTACAAGTTAATAACAAGCAAATGAGCAGTTCAACGTCTCCATCTCTCAATTCCATAAAACAAAACCATGCTGGTGTTGGGGGGGAGAGGGGGGAGAGGGGGACACTGTCCTTACTGAAAATGTCAGGAGACAGAAAATCTGGAGGAAATAATTGAAAACACAATTAAGGTGATAGAGAAAAAAGATTTGAGTCCGTCCAAGCGGGCCGAGTCCATCTGAAGGTTAACTGTATTTCACCGTCTTAAGACACAGACGGAGGAGTTATCTGCACGGGGAGGGGGAGGGGGGGTGTCATTGTTTTCATTGGTGTCCTTTTGACCACCAGGTTTGTCCTCGTTTCATCAAACCAAAGAACATTTACAGGAAACGCTGCAGGGACTCATTTAAATTACTCATATTAATACGCACTTAATCCACTTGATCAACTTTCCTGTGAGTCCTCTGGAACACCGACAGCTTTTATTCAGTCTTCCCCAAGATGCACTTCTGGTTTTCTTTTCAGAAAATGGTGAACTTTAAGCTCTGCATTCAAAATATTTAAAGACAAAACGTCCATCATGTCCCACGATATTTTCCTGTTTCCCCGTCCGACTACATTCTAGCAATGGAGGACAGATGAAGTGGAAAACCACCGAAACGTCGCCCACTGGTTGGTTCATGAAGCGACATCACACCAGAAGGGTTTTAACGTCATTATCGGTACGACAGTGATGCTAACAGACTGTCGCACCGATAATGACCTTAAAGAACCCTCCAGTGTGATGTTGTGATTATACAACAAGTTACCAACTAAATAAAACATGTCATCTACATGTGTTCATATTGTGGAGCAATTCACTCTCAAAATATAAAACTTTTTGTTAGAGTGATCTCCGTTTCCATGGATGGGGTACGACTAACAACTGGAAAACAATCAGTCCCATCAGTAGACTCTTATGTAACGTATGTAATGTTTTCTACTCCAGGAAGTAGTCTGACCCTTAGCAACCACCCTAGCAACAGAGAGGATTTCTAGTCTCCAATTGAATAAATACAGAACATAGAAACACTAAACTGATCAGCTAGTTCAGTCTGGTTGGAACAAAGATATCTGATGAACAAAGATATCTGATGAACAAAGATATCTGGTGAACAAAGATGTCTGATGAACTAAGATATCTGATGAACAAAGATATCTGGTGAACAAAGATATCTGATGAACAAAGATATCTGGTGAACAAAGATATCTGGTGAACAAAGATATCTGGTGAACAAAGATATCTGGTGAACAAAGATGTCTGATGAACTAAGATATCTGATGAACAAAGATATCTGATGAACAAAGATATCTGGTGAACAAAGATATCTGATGAACAAAGATATCTGGTGAACAAAGATATCTGGTGAACAAAGATATCTGATGAACAAAGATATCTGGTGAACAAAGATGTCTGATGAACTAAGATATCTGATGAACAAAGATATCTGATGAACAAAGATATCTGTTGAACAAAGATATCTGATGAACAAAGATATCCATGTTCTCATGTGTTTTTAACATTTTAGCTCCGTGTCATGTGTTCAAACCAAACCGGTCCAGCTAGCCTCCTCTAGGATTGTAAGTGCGTGACTATCCGTGGTGTTACGGTACGGGTGCTCGGAGCGACCAAAAAGGACCAAAAGAGACCCGACTTCACCAAATGGGTCATTTAATAGAACTAGAACAAGTAGAAACTACATTATATTACATGTTAGATGAAACTCTATTCTAATTTTATTTTCCCATTGAGGAGGTGGAGAGATATTTCTAGTGATGAACAGGATGTGATGTCATGATGATTTGTTCCAAATGTTCAGTTGACCAATCAGATCTCTGGGGTGGAGCTACTGGTTGTGTAACTGCTGTTTTGAAGTCTTTATGAGATATTGAATAAACGATAAAAGCCTGAGGTCTTATTTTTTTTTTTTATCCTACATTGTCAACTCTGTGTTTGTTCAGTAGTTTAATTTACCATGCGACAGGTTTTTAATACCTCTAATATTTCTGGCCCTCTGCAGCTGTCACATTCACATTATTGATGGAGCGGACTAAAAGAAATGTCTCTGGATGTTCATTTAGCTGCAGCAGAGACTCGACGGCCTTCTTCATGACGGAGGAATTATTGTTCCTTAACGCCACCACAGCTCAGTCTCACTCAGAAGAATCCACACTGTCAGACAGAAGTAGATCTGATCTCCAGCAGATGAAGAGCAGCAGGAGGTAGAGGAGGAGGAAGTGATGTCACCGACAGACAGAGAGTGAAAACCAGACGGAGGAAATAATGAACAAATCATTTTAAATGTATCTGTCACACTCGTTTCTCCTCTTTTACGGTTTGATGTTTACATGAAGTCTGGTGTCAGCCATTATAATTATGGAGGTTTACAGCCATAATATTCAAAATATTGTCAGCAAGCTCCATCTATATTTTATGGAAAAGGAAAATACAGCAAAACTTATTGTGATTCTCACATAAAAGTTAAAATAAATCAGCGTACAGTTGAACATGAGTTTGGTAGAAAAGGGAAGATTCAGACTTTCTCACTCGGAGAGATGGATTTCTGTTTGATTGCCCAGAAATGAGAGAAAAGCCTGATGACAGATTTACAGTTTGTTGTGTTGAGGCTGAAGTTTCGGATCAATTCAAGACGTCTGACAGTTAATCCGACCTGATTACACACAACAGGCAGATGGGAGCGCTGAAAACACAAATTATCTGGGAACATCTGAACTCAACATTTTCCTGAAGTGAATCACGGCTGACAGCAGAAGGTGGAGGTGGAGGAGGAGGTGGAGCTGCTATAAATAAAGTTTGATTGATTGATTGATCGATTGATTAATTGATTGATTGATTGATTGAAAAGCAGAAAGTTGAGAGCACAGATTATGAGTCGGGAGGATTAGTTAATTAATTAAAAAGCCAAAAGCACAAATTAAGTCGTTCGACAAAGCAAACTAATATTTGGAGAACATCAGTTTCCACTTTCAGAACCAAAATGATCCTTTTAAGAGTATTGAAAGAGAACAAATAGTGACTGTGGTTAGACCATGAGCAGTCAGTCTGTAACACACACACACACACACACACACACACACCAACATACAACATACAACATACACAGAGTTCAGGATGTGCAGGTGACAACATTTGTTGCTTGGTGCCACAGTTGCAAAACCTCCCAGACCAGAACACACACACACACACACACACACACACACACACACACACACACACACACACACACACACACACACACACACCTATAAACCTGTCTGTCTGTAATTATGTCCCTTGCAGTGTCAGGGGATGTCATTAGGATCCACAGCACCCTCCCTACACACACACACACACACACACACACACACACACACACACACACACACACACACACACACACACAATGATATTTTGGTGGAGGAACATGCACCTGAACAATGAAAGTATAGTAAATAGGTGATTATATGAATATTAAAAACACTGATTGTCTACAAATCCGAACAATTCGTTCATTTTACTGTAAAATAATTGAAGCGATATTTTTTGAGAGCAACAAAATAAATGAATATGACAATTTATTTATTCATTGACCATTATTATTAATAATTTTCCAGTTTTATAGAGTATACAGTATCAGGCCATACAGGGCGGAAAAAAAAAACATTTTAGTTTGTTTCATATTTTTCCAAGAAGCGATATTATATAAAAAAACACAAAAGAAATCCTGTTTTTTCTAAACTTCATCAAGAACTACAGCTGTATTAAAGCATTCTTACCTTTTTAGAAAAATTACATCTTTAGTTTGTCAATTTTTTTGCAACATTTAAATAATTTATAAAGTTAAAATGTCAAATATTCTCTGATGCCAGCTTTTTAAAATGTGAGGATTTGATGAGTTTCTCAGTTTTATATCTCGGTGAGTCGAACATCAGCAGAAAATGTCTCTAACTGGAGTCGCCTGCAGTCAAACCTCATCATGTCAGGGAGGCTGCAGCTAGAGGGAAGACTGCCTCCACCAACGGAGAGACGAGCTCATCCTCAGCCTCTGGTGGTGGGGGGGTGGGGGGGGGTGACCCCAGGGAGGTCAAAGGTCGCTGCTGGACACAGACCCATCCCCCCTCTTCCTCTCACTCTCAACTATTTTCCCTTTAGGATTCAGAGCGGTGCAAACATTTACAGTCCAGGTGGTTCCTCAGTCTGTGGAATATTTCTGTTTATTGATGAGGGATTATTGAAGTTTGCTTTTTAAATGAACTGATCTTCACTTTAACTTCTCATTAAGAGAAGATGTATTTTTCACCACATGTTGTCGTCTTATTACTTCGACATCAGTATTTGTTGGGAGGACGGAGGGATTCCTTTCTTACCTATTCGTCTGTCCTTCCTCTTCTTTCCTCTCCTCCTCATTCTAAGGGGTCCATTGCCACAGTGATGGAGGTCAGAGGTCAGAGGTCAGGCTGACCCTCACCTCTCTGTGTCATTAGCCCGGCTGTGATTTGGTTAGCTGAAACGCCAGCCTCCCTCGCTAATCTAATACCGGAGCCTGGAGGTCGTCTGGGTCAGATCACATTTCTCCTCAGAGCAGATTGAACTTATGGAGAGATAAACGCTTTGAGCCGCGACTCTGAGCGCTCTGATTGGTTCACATGATTGTGTTGTGCTGCCTGGTGACCCAGCTGCTCTGTGGCACTTTTATTGTATTACAGGTAGGAGAGTGAAACTATGGTCCAGTTGTTAATAATGCACAGGAATGTATTTGTGGTGGCTCAGAAACAACAACGTCTGACTGTGTTGTGATGTTTGTTGGAACATAGAACAGAACAGGACGTCATGGCAACAGCAGAGTGTAGTATGGTAACACCTGTAGACATCAGGTGTTCAACATGGTCCTCATGAACTGCAGAATGTTACAGTAGCTTTACTGCAGTGCAGCGCAGTGTACTGTAGTGTACTGTAGTTTCCTGTAATGTACTCTAGTGTACTGTAGTGTATTGTAGTTTCCTGTAGTGTACTGTAGTCTACTGTAGTGTACTGTAGTTTCCTGTAATGTACTCTAGTGTACTGTAGTGTACTGTAGTGTATTGTAGTTTCCTGTAGTGTACTGTAGTCTACTGTAGTGTACTGTAGTTTCCTGTAATGTACTCTAGTGTACTGTAGTGTACTGTAGTGTATTGTAGTTTCCTGTAATGTACTGTAGTATACTGTAGTGTACTGTAGTATACTGAAGTGTACATTAGTGTACTGTACTGCAGTGTACTGTAGTGTACTGTAGTATACTGCAGTGTACGTTACTGTACTGTACTGTAGTATTCTGCAGTGTACTGTAGTATACTGTACTGTAGTGTAGTGCAGTCCAGTCTAGTCTAGTGCAGTGTATTATAGTGCTCGTTATCTAGAACACACACACACACACACACACACACACACACACACACACACACACACACACACACACACACCTGTCTTATGGTTGAATGGACAGTGTGATAATGTGAATACAAAGTGGGGGGAGGGGTATGTCAGCATGTCGTGTGTGTGTGTGTGTGTGTGTGTGTGTGTGTGTGTGTGTGTGTGTGTCAGGGTTTATGAATGTGTCACAAAGATAAAGCGCTGGCCTTGTGTGTGTGTGTGTGTGTGTGTGTGTGTGTGTGTGTGTGTGTGTGTGTGTGTGTGCGTGTTGTGTGTGTGTGTGTGTGTGTGTGTGTGTGTGTGTGTGTGTGTGTGCGTGTTGTGTGCGTGTTGTGTGTGTGTACAGTATGTTTGTTTGTGTGTGTGTGTGTGTGTGCGTGTTGTGTGCGTGTTGTGTGTGTGTACAGTATGTTTGTGTGTGTGTGTGTGTGTGTGTGCGTGTTGTGTGCGTGTTGTGTGTGTGTACAGTATGTTTGTGTGTGTGTGTGATGAGAGACAGCAGACTGATGTGATGAGTCTATCGCCGTGGAAACAGCCTCCAGCCAAGTGATTCTGCGGCTGTCGACATCTCTGTCTTTCTCCCTTTGTCTCCTCCTCTCATCTCCTCTCCTCCTCATCTCCTCCTCTCATCTCCGCATCTCCTCTTTTCCTCCTCTCATCTCCTCCTCTCCTCTTCCTCTCCTCATCTCCTCCTCCTCTCCTCTTACCTCCATATTAGTGTTGTATTAACACAGACTTTTAAAAAAGGAAACAAAGGAAAACAGAGAACACGTCCATCAAATGACTTATTTTGTCCAAACAAAAGGCTGAACGTGAACATTTTAGACACAATTACTCTTAAAAAAAACAACCATTTGTTGATATTGTCTGTTTTGATAAATAAATTAATTTATTAGAAATGTAAAATTGCACAAGAACGCATTAACTGTTTCAATTTCAAGGATTTTCTTCCCCAGAGACCCACCAGTGATCAATCGCTCTGCTCTCATCACGGGAAAATAAATACATTCAACTTTTGGATGCTTTTCCTGCTATTTTATGAGTTAAGAATTATCTGATTAATAATAATAAATACAAATTAATCAATAATAATAAAAAAAAAAAAAAAAGGTACTTCCAGACTGAACTTTGGTAATAGTCCAGTAGCATCATTTTTCTTTCTAAAGGAGTAGAAATCAGAGCAGGAGCAGCGCTGCTGTGACCCACGTCTGTTATCAATCCTGAAGGTTTCAGGTTCATCTGATGAACTCGTGACTACGTTGTAAACAGGAAGTGTAGTTTAACGCTGCAGCAAAACCTCCTTTGTGTCCAGCTTTTCTATGTGAAGCAGCGTAAGAAGGTTCCCATCGAGCTTGAGAAGGCACCTAATAAATAACCTGATAAAAACTACTGCAGAGAAATCAAAATGAGGGTTTGATTTCATGAACGAAGCCCTTAAAGAGCTCAGTCGTATCATAAACTACACGTTTCTCCACCAGCCACAACACAACAGGTGAGTCGCTACCTGAAAACAGATGTAACACAGACAGAGAAACACGGAGGGAGAGATTGTGCTCGCTCCGTGTTGGAGGCGTCTGCTCACAGATTTAATACTGCAGAGACCGAATGAAAAAAAAAAAAAACCCGGCTGTCAATAGGAGAAAAATTAGCTGTGAGAAATGATAAATTGTCAGACACATCTGTGATATTGACTGGCCTGAGAGGAGGAAGGAAGGCGTGACACAGACAGACACACATCTTCTAACACTGAGAACAAAACTGTTGAAAGATTGGAAATCTCCCATCAGACCAATGGATGAATTCTGGTTTTATTTTTCAGTGATTGTTTGGAGATGAAAACCAAACATCACTCCAATTTAATACACAAATAATCCTGCTATTAGAAGGAATGATAAATAAGTGATAAATAAAATATATGTTTATTTGGGAGTAGCTGTCTGTCGCAGTTAAATATTCAGAGAAATGTGGCAAAGGTAAATGGACTGGAAAGCGTGCGCACGTGTGTGTGTGTGTGTGTGTGTGTGTGTGTGTGTGTGTGTGTGTGTGTGTGTGTGTGTACCTGTATTGTAGGTGTCAGTCAGATGTTTCTCACCTGAGTGTGTGAGATGAACACAATGTCTGCACACAACACTAAACTGCTTTTAACACCATGCAGGTCACAGTACAGGGGTGGTACCCCACACACACACACACACACACACACACACACACACACACACACACACACACACACACAGAGTCACCGGAGCACAACACCTGAATTCAGCAGCAGATAAATGATGAATGAGCTCTCTGTGTTTTCCGATAGAAGCAGATGAGGCTCAGAGGGTCAGAAGGGAAAACGATCTCTTTCGTTTTACATCTCAAAGAGCCTCGAACGTTTCGCAGCTGCTTTCAGGTGAAGAGTGACTCGCAGAAGTTAACAACACGTCTGTGAACGTCCTCGGCCTGATCCTGACGACAACATGTTTGCTGTGTTGCGAGATGCTCGCGGTGAGAGATCAGCTACAAATATTCACTTTTCTTCTGTAACTCAGGAAAGACCAACAAAATAAAAGCAGCACAACTTGTTTACATATTGTTAACGATGTAAACAGTCGGATCAGCTGCACAAACAACAACATGCAAACAGGCCGATGTTTCCTCCATCATTACATGAGCAGCTCGATCGTACTCCGTCAGTGAAATCAGGGTTTTCCACTGAGGGTAATAAAAACTGCAACACTGGTGTCATGTGACCTGCCTCGTTACAGGTGACACTGGAAAGTTCATCTTTCATCTTCATCATTTCATATGAAACGCTCCATCACCGTTCTGACTATGTTTTCAGTTGGCTGCAGCACCTCTGCACCTCCTAACAGACCCGCCTGATGTCCGGCTGCGAGACCGCGGAGATCCGGTGAAACCAGGCGAGTCAACGGGTGTCACACCGAGCTGAACCGGCACCCTGCGGTGCAGATTGTGGACAGTTCAGAGGTTTCGGATGTCTCCTGTACCGCAGATTGAACTGTACAGGGTTAAAGAGGGATTCTCCAAACTGCTATTCAGCACAACACAAGTCAGACGTAAATATGGAGTCCTGAATAATAATAATAATAATAATAATAATAATAATAATCTGCTCCGACTGTCGCTCACAGCTTCAGTTCTCTTCTCTGTGAATAAAAGTCTGGGAACTCGGCTCAGTGTCGGTGGTTCACCGTGTTTGTCCCGCCCCTCCTTCACTGTGATTGGATGGCAGAACGTTCAGCACAGAATAAACGTTCAGCTCCTCGTTAAGCTGCTGGAGTTCATTAAAACAATTTAAAAAATATTCATGTTCTCAGTTAAAAAGTGTTCGGTGGACGCGGTCGGTAGCTGCGGCGATGAAAGAGTGTCGGCCGGTTTCGCTGCATGCTGATTGGTTAAAATAAACTGGAGGTCGACGCCCAGTAGGAAGGAACGACTGCAAATGATTCCTTATGGAGGGTGAACAGACCGTATTCATGGAGGGAAACTGGATCCGAGTCACACCAGACTAGTCTCACACATACTTATGTGTCCTGACATCGCAGATGTGCTGACATCACAGATGTGCTGACATCACAGGTGTCCTGACATCACAGATGTGCTCATACCAAGGATGAGATTTAAAGGAATTCGTTCTAAATGTGTTTTAAATCCGGTCATTTCTTTGTGCTCCTACCTGCAGTGATGTCGTCGTCGGTGACGTCCATCTCCTCCTCAGGAGCCTTGGTTTCTATTGGCTGAGCCTCGGGAGGGGGCGGGGCCGGAGGGGAGGGCTCGCCGGCCGTCCCAGCTGAGGAAACAGAAAACAGTTTAGTTAATAACAAATATCAGCCTGGATCTTCACTGGCCTGTGTGTGTGTGTGTGTGTGTGTGTGTGTGTGTGTGTGTGTGTGTGTGTGTGTTGTGTTGTGTGTGTGTGTGTGTGTGTTGTGTGTGTTGTGTGTTGTGTGTGTGTGTGTTGTGTGTGTGTGTTGTGTGTTGTGTGTGTGTGTGTGTGTGTGTGTGTGTGTGTGTGTGTGTGTGTGTGTGTGTGTGTGTGTGTGTGTGTTGTGTGTGTTGTGTGTGTGTGTTGTGTGTTGTGTGTGTGTGTGTTGTGTGTGTTTTGTGTGTTGTGTGTGTGTGTGTGTTGTGTGTGTTTTGTGTGTTGTGTGTGTGTGTGTGTGTGTGTGTGTTGTGTGTGTTGTGTGTGGACATTCAACACACCAGGTTTCTGTGTTGGTCCCTTTTATCTGGCTAACTGTCCAGGTCAAGTAGCTAATAAAGGTTTATTCAGCCTCCTCGTTATCTAGAACACACAACACACACACACACGCACGCACGCACGCACGCGCGCGCACACACACACACACACACACACACACAACACAACACACACACACACACACACACACACACACACACACACACACACACACACACACACACACACAACACAACACACACACACACACACACACACACACACACACACACACACCCTCTATATTTAGTGTTTTCATTTAGCCTTTATCTCTCCATTGCCAATTAACAGTGGCTTTTCATTAGCAGCGGCGGCTAATGAATGACGCAGTTAAAGGTAACAGAGTCGGGGGGCGGGGCTAATCTCTGGGAAAACAGCCTACTTAACAAATTACACACATGCATACATGCACAAAAAGACAGATACACACACACACAGGACAGTGTTTACATGTGCAAAAAAAACACAGGGGTCATGAAGATGTATGTCACAATCATATACATATTTAATTTAAAAAAATAAGAAGAATATTAAAACAGTTTCATGAGGCCACCTTCAGTTCACCAGTAAAAATAAAAGCTGTAATCACACGGCGTGTAATTACATTGATTAATCCTGGTTAACATTGTGCTTCATGTTCCAATTAACCTGCTCACACACACCGCTAATAATGACTTTATATCTCTCACACACACACACACACACACACACACACACACAAGCGCTGACAGAAGGCCGATACACAGCCTGGATGTTGATTATCCGTCTCCAACATTAAAGTGATAAAGACTTAATTGGACTTAATTAAAACATAAGTGATGTTTGACCGGCTGATGTCTCCGATTCAAACCCATTTATCAATATCCCAGAAGCTAAAGAAAAAACGCTTGTTGTTTGTGTTTTAGTTGTTTTTTTCTCCTTGTTTCCTGGAAACCTGACGATACTACGTCCCGCCCACCGATAGCTGTAACCTGACTGCACCACAGGCCTGTCAATCAAACAGACACGCCCCCAAAAACAGGTCTTCTTGAATCTTCTTTTCTAATGAATGAGGGATTATTTTCAGATGGACCTCCAGAAAACTAATAAGAAGGAGTGACTTTAGCTAACAACACCGAGATAACTGATGGACACATTTTATTCACTTTGGATTTGATGAGAGAAGTTGAATGGGAGTCTATGGAGCCGGAGGCTTTTTGGAGCCGACCTCTAGTGGCACTCGCTGGTATTGCAGCTGAAGACACTTCTGGATCAGAACCATTTTACAGACCTGAAGATACAAACTCTTTTATATACAGTCTGTGTTTTATATCCAGTCTGTGTACTGAGACATACTAAACCTTTGTTTGGCGTACTGGATAGTTCGCTAGAATGGACAAAGGAACAAATGAGGAAACCTGCCGTGTAGAAGAAGATGAACCGACAATGAAAGACTTCAGAGCTGCAGGTGGAGACAGGAAGCAGAGGAAGTCCACAAACACTTTACACTCTCATATTCACACACACTTGATTAAGCAGCGTCTCCAGCAGCGTTCAGCCTCACATGATCACACACAATCTGAAGGCTCAAACTGTGTGAAGCAGCTGTTTCTTTGATCACTGAACAGCAGTCACCATTTCCTCTCTCTCTCTCCCTGTCCTCGATCGCCCGC
>NW_027185395.1:1841761-1879261 GCF_022577435.1 Embiotoca jacksoni
ATGATGGATGGATGATGGATGGATGGATGATGGATGGATGATGGATGGATGGATGGATGGATGGATGGGTGGATGGATGGACGGACGGATGGATGATGGATGGATGATGGATGGATGGATGGACGGATGATGGATGGATGGATGATGGATGGATGGATGGATGATGGATGGATGGATGGATGGATGATGGATGGATGATGGATGGATGGATGGATGATGGATGGATGATGGATGGATGGATGGATGATGATGGATGGATGGATGGATGGATGGATGGATGATGGATGGATGATGATGGATGGATGGATGGATGGATGGATGGATGGATGGATGATGGATGGATGATGGATGGATGGATGGATGGATGATGGATGGGTGGATGGATGGATGGACGGATGGACGGATGATGGATGGATGATGGATGATGATGGATGGATGGATGGATGGATGATGGATGATGGATGGATGATGGATGGATGGATGATGGATGGATGGATGATGGATGGATGGATGATGGATGATGGATGGATGGATGATGGATGGATGATGGATGGATGGATGGATGGATGGATGGATGGATGATGGATGGATGGATGATGGATGGATGGATGGATGGATGATGGATGATGGATGATGGATGGATGGATGGATGATGGATGGATGGATGATGGATGGATGGATGATGGATGGATGGATGGATGATGGATGGATGGATGGATGATGGATGGATGGATGGATGGATGATGGATGATGGATGGATGGATGATGGATGGATGGATGGATGATGGATGGATGGATGGATGATGGATGGATGGATGATGGATGATGGATGATGGATGGATGGATGATGGATGATGGATGGATGGATGATGGATGATGGATGGATGGATGATGGATGGATGATGGATGGATGATGGATGGATGGATGGATGGATGGATGATGGATGGATGGATGATGGATGGATGATGAATCATTCCCAGTTAGACAATAAGTAGTAAAATAGAATACAAGTTTTTTTTTTGTCTATCTGACTTTACTGTAGGCGTGGCCTTCATTTTGGGGAGACCTGGTCTGAATCCTGAAATATATCCATCGTAATAAAAGCACTGGTGTATTGTGGACTGGTGCCTCATCATGTTGGAATAAAGAAACACAAATTTTAACATTCAAATAAAAACTGTAGCTTCAGGGTTTCTTGGATGGAAGAGGTGAGGGAGGGATGAGGAGAGTTTTGAAACCAGAACTGAGAGGTTGACTCACCCGGATTTAAAGGGAATAAAATGAGTTTCTAAGTTCAAAATGTGCAGTAATTACATATATATGTTAAACAAAGGAGAGCCTGAAGGTTCAGAGGATTCTCCAGAGGATTCGGCCCCGTTTCTGACTGCCGTGATATTCCAGGATTTCCAGGACCAGCAGGAGTCGTCTTACTGCCGCTTCCAGTCCCGCTGTGCAGCACACGGATCAGATTCAACGACCCTTTAACCTCCCTCTATCTCTCTGCTCCCTCCCCCTCCGTGCTCCCTCGTCCCCTGAGGTCACCGGTCCATCACTCCCACCCACCCACCCACCCCCACCTCCCCCCCTGCCTGCGGTACTGCTGTGGTAACACAACACTGACCGGTGCCCGTTCCTATGGCAACCGTTCCCCTGAGAAACCCCCAGCATCCTCAGCAACCACGGGGCTACTCCCGCGCGCGCGCGCGCGCACACACACACACACACACACACACACACACACACACACACACACACACACAACCATTTTAGAAGGCTGTTTCTAGTAAGAGAAGGTGGAGACTCACCTTCCTTCCCATCAGCAGGTCTAACTATAGACGGACAGGGAGGCAGGCCGGGGAATATACGGCACAGCAGACACACACACACACACACACACACACACACACACACACACACACACACACACACAGAGAGAGAGAGAACATAGTGTCTCATAAAGACAGTTGTACACGACCAGTTGGAGCTTTAGACCAATGGAGGGAGGTGTTTGGAAACATTTTGTGTCTCACACCCCTTCAATGGGCTGAGGGTCAACACTTAGATTTAGGGTACAGGTGTAGGACTAGAGGAGGGTCAGGTATGAAACTGCCGTGATGCTTCCTTCAAAGCGACACACACACTGATAATGGAGGACACGGAGGAGCTGCTGCTCTCATGACTCTCTGCAAGTGGATGTTCGTCACTGCATGAAGACAAATGGAGTTTTCAGAAGAGTTTGAAGTCATCAAGACAAAAGGCTGATAGACTCTGGGAGAGTTTAGTCCAGTTCATGAAATAAAGTGCAGCTGCTGTGGGAGCTTGACGAGATGACACCTCCAGGATGTGACGCAGTGATCGTGACACGTCTTCACGTCACCTGACACCAAAAACAGGACCACGTACCACTCACAACTTCAGTTCAGTGGAAAACCACAAAAAGTGTGTCGAGTCGAGCTGAGCCGGTTCACAAGATAACCTGATCACATGGTCAGCCTGACTGAATGAAGCGACTGCTCTTGCTTCAAGTCGACTGCCAGCGGTTACGTCACAGATTCAAGTGTTGTGCTAATCACTATAAAAAATGTTGTGAATCTCTGTCTGTGTTTGTACGTAATGTTTCTCATATCGGCACAGATTTGGGGCCATTTGGACAAGTGAGATGTTTAACTTGAGTAAACGTTAATGACGCTGCGCTGAGGAACTGATGCAGCACACGAGGAGGCCACAGACGCCTTCAAGGTCACTTCTCTCAAACACACACAACTCTGACGTGAACATCTTTCAGACGCCACAGATCTCCAGCACGGGGGCACAAAAAGTTCCAGACAACTTTGTTACTACGTACGAACACTCCCCAAGACATCAGCATGTTTCAGAGTGAGAAAAGAAACTGTCATCAAACAGAAACCAGCAGCAGCAGACACACATCTGTTGATCAGATACGACGCGGTGGGAGGAACTTACGGGAGCTGACCGTGTCCACATACTGAGGCAGGTACGGAGCCCACAGGTCGATGGTGTCCTTGCGTCCTGATTGGCCGATCCTTCTCAGCTCAGCCAATAGAAGAGCCTGTGCAGCCTCACGGACCTAAAACGACAAAGAGGAGACGTTATGGCTGTGGCTATAATGATCTTTATTTATTAGTCTTCAGGTGAGCAGCCGTGTCGGAGGTCATCACATCATTAAGATGAACATATCTTGTCATTTATGCCTCCAGTAATATTTCCATAAAAAATGAAAGCTGTTCTTGAGCCATTTTGTAGTAGAAGCATGAGTTCGGTTTCTTTTGAAAGAAAACACTGAAGTCTCTGTAGGTGTTACTGTTATACAAGTTTAAACTCACTGAAGTAGGAGTTTTTTTTACAGGCACTTGAGGCGACAGTATAAACTCTGATCTAGTCCAGATTAAAAGTTGATATACATAATAATACATAAAAATAATGTTTTACACATGTTTTTCTGAGGGTCTGTCCAGGCGTTTCCAAAGAAAATGCCCTTCGGGGAGATTTGGAGACATAAGTGATATGATGAAAAATGGATATAAAAAAAAAAATGAAAAATGGATGAAACTATTTTCAATATCACATATGAGCAGGATAAAGTTTCTAAAAAGGTCCATCTGGGTTTGTTTTCATGATTAATTATAGGGAAAATATTTCATCATGATGTTCAACAGCACATGAACATTAGATGATTTGTCGGAGCCGGTTGGGCTGCAGGTGTCAGCGTGGACGGTGCGTACCTCCAGGCAGCGGTCCTGCCATCTCCGGGCCAACATCTCCAGCAACGGAGGTCTGAACTTGTCCAGGCCGAGCAGGTCAGGAAGCATCACACAGTGCATGGCCGCCAGCTGGCTCCATCCTGCACACACACACACACACACACACACACACACACACACACACACACACACACACACACACACACACATATATACACAGTGAGAAAAGACGACAGGGAGGAGTCATGAACCCATTTATACACAAACTCTCACAAATGTCACTGCTGTCATATAAAAACTATGTTCTCAGCGTCTTCGTACTCCCTCAATATGAAAGTACTGCTGTGGTATCACTCCTCTCAGGACACTGTTTGGAAAGACAGAGTATAAATGCATATCTTAGATCAGCTGTGTGTATTTATTATGATAGTTTCCTCTCCTGGCAAAAAAAAAAAACATGTTTCCATACGACAGCAGTGACTTTCTAACATCTGTACAACTTTACACCGTCCTGATACAGAAACCACACCAACAACAGGTAAACAAAGGATGGTAATATTGTCGACAATATTATTTGCAGTCTTGGTTAGAGCAAAGAGAGACTTATTTTCTGCTAACCAGAGTCTGAGAACGTTTGATGGCATCAAACGAGTAAACGACAGATATACAGCACCGTCAGGTGGGTCGACAGAAAGCCTCGCAACGATACCTCGGCATGATGAATCTAAGTTTGTGTTATTTCACTCAGCTGTCCGGCACTGTGTGGTTTTACAGAGGAGAACATTAGAAAGCTTCGTAGGTTTTCAGAATAAAAGACACAGATGCTTCGAGTACACAGCTCGTTCTTTGTTGTCCTGCGTGACTCAGGAAGAAAACTAACATTCAAAATGTCTTGGTATCGCTTTCACAAATCTGGCTGCTAAAATAATGGCACATATCTATATTATAGATCAAACACCAGGGAAATATACACCAGCTTTCACATGTCTGTCACAAAAATCAAATGTTTCATTGATACGCAACATGAATCAGGCACCTTGTTCACATATATTAAGTCAATATATGGTTACCAGAGAAGATGCGTGTGTGAAAATGCACTCGTGTGATGGACACTGAATGGCTGATAGGTAGGAAAGAAATTTCAGGCGAATTTCTTTGCTGGGAGCAGCAGGAGAACTTACCTCGGCCAGAGAGACATACAGACAACTCAAACCGGAGCACGGGAATATTCTACGTAGAAGTTGACAGATTTACTGTGACGAGCTTCACCAAAATAAAATCTTCAAAAAGTTGACACATATACGTTTTATACCACAATGAAAAGAAGAATCAGTCAACCTCTACTGGAAACATGTGAATCACTGTCTTGCAGAAACCTCACATGTTAATAACACGAATCTGAATAAATTCTTTCATTAAAACGGTTCTTAAATTTCATGTTGCTTTCCACAACATTTCCTGTTTCAGGCTGTTCCTTCATTTCACGCCTGGAGAAGAAGCTCCTCTAATAATAGTTCTTGAATTACGAAACAAAAAGATGAGACTTTGGTGTGTGCTTCACTGGGTCATACAATTAGGATACTTTACTTTATGCCACAATAAAGACTAACGTTATTATAAAAAAAATTGAATTGTAATTATTGTTAATAATGATAATGAAGAATGCAGTCTGTTATTGTCTATTGCCAAAAACTCCAACTGTTGCTGCAACTATTTTTACTGCAGGAACAACAACAATGATCCCTGCTGCTGCTAACAGCAGCGACCACGACCGACCAGGACTCTTCCTGCTACAGCTTGAACTGCTGCTGCTACTAGTTATTTATTTTCATTTCTCTGTATTATTTATGTCCCACTGAGGTTGGAAACCTCTTTGCCAAGACAGCAGCATGAAAAAAACTGGTGGACAAAACAACACACTGTAAAGTCAAACAACAAACTACTAGATACTAAATATAATCGATCATGTTATTACAACAAGGCAAACAGTGGGCACATTTTAGTTTGACCTGTTTTATGATGATGGAAGTGGTGGAAGTAGAAAACATGAAGACATCTTTCCCATTATGGCTGCTGCTAATAACAACTATTATTGCTGTTGCTTCACCTATTACTACTGTTACTAACACGATCATAATAATAGGAAGACAACAAAGAAGACAGATTTGGTTTCTGCAGGGCAGTGTGATGTGAATAAACAGATTCACTACAGTTGCTGTTTAACTCTACAGAGAATATTTCCTGTACTAGGAGGGAACGAGTCTCCATGTGCATGCTTGCTGTTTCCCATCAGAAAGAAATAAGTCCTGACCAGCTCTGGAAACTAAAAGTTACCAGCTTTGAAAGGCGCTTAATTCCCCGACAAATGTGGAAGTGTTCAAATAATCTGAGAGCACATTTATCGTAAATCCAACATCCTGTTAAAAAAATAGTTTATAACAGTTAAAGGCTCCGAAATCGATACCAGAAAGACGAGAAGTTACAATAAAACTTAGAATGATTCAAACTAAACATGAGGTTTCATTCAGTCCTCTGTTTTTAACTTCAAAAGCAATTTTCACAGCATTATCACTCTACCAATTTTACAGTCAGATGGACGATGGAAGGAAAAATACATTTCAAACAAACGAAAAATTTCAGTTGTCGCAGAGAAAATTTAACTTTTTTGGGGGGTATTTGGTCTGTTTCAACTTTTTGTTAGTTTTTTTTTTTTTTTTCAGTGACAACCGGTGGAAATAGCAAGCATGCAAACAGTGAGCGCAGAGACATCAGGACATATGGACATTCAGACAGATGCAGGAAACAGTACATAGTTGCACGATACCGCCAACAAGTGACAAAAGACCAAAGACCAATTACATGGTAGAAAGACTGTCGTCAGTTCACTCTCAAACGAATCAGTTACAGCAAAGTCCGCTTCTTTGCAGATGACGCAACTCTTTATGTTGCCAAATTTCAGAAACTCCACCCGGGTGATTTACAGTGAAAACTGTTTCTGACATATTTGGCAGCTTCTGATGGAGTATTTGTTCAATTTATGGTGAGAAATCATTAAATTTGTAGCTGCTTGTCTAAAAAGGCCCAATTTCCACAAAACAGCCAATTACAAGGCAGAAGAAAGAAATATCAGGTAAAGATATGAGACAACAGAATGTTTTTTATTTGTGCTTGTACTGTTGGTTTGGTAATGTTGTGAATTACTGCAACCATTCTTTCTTTTTGTTTCTCTTAAAAATGCAAAGGGACTCAAGCAAACTAAATTCATTTTGTGTCACCAATTCAGATCCATTTCACAGATTTTACTCAACCAGTGTTTTTGCCAAGCAGCATTAGCATTAAAAGAAAATGTAAATTTCTGATTTCGTAGGATTGAAAGTGGACTGAACTCAGCTGTGACAGACGGACATATCAACAGACAGCGCTGTGGACCAAATCAAGGACAAAGACACTGCAGAAAAAACTGGAGCTAGACTCCTGAGATGAAAGCCTAACACGGGCTGCAGGGGAAAACTGGACTGATGCAAGAGAAGAGAAATGAGGTGACCGGCTCCAAGACGGAGAGGAAGAGGAAGAGGATTGGAGGATGTGAACTAAGGGGGGGAGAAAACACAGAAAGAGGAAAGCAGGGTGGATAAAACCTAAAATATTCAGATGGACTGAGAGAAGAAAATAAAAGACAGAAGGAGAGAAGGAGGAGAAGAAGATCTAGGAAGCAGAAGATCTCCAAAGACAGTTAAGGAACTGAAAAAAAAGACCTTCCCTAAACGCTACCCGTCAGTTCAGTCTGTACCTTCGTTGACTGAGAGGATGTTATGAGAAGCAGGGCCGGGACTGGGGCAGCCAGGGGCCCCCTGAGGGAGGCCCCCGGGGGCCCACGCAGCCCCAGCAGTGTTGGCTGTGGCAGCTACAGCAGCTTGTAAAGGAAGAGAAGGAGAGAAATAATCAAGAAGGAAAGAACAGGTTAGAAAGATATAAATATATACGATACCGAACGGAGAAAGGAGACAAGAAGTCGGGCAGCGAGGAGGAAGAACATGAAGTAAGAACACACCAACAGAAAAATGGAAACACGGAAAGGAAATGAAAGAAAAAGAAGTTTAAAAATAACAGAAAATTTGCTTCCAATGTTTTCTAACTGTCAAAATAAAACACCAGCGAAACAAAGATGACACTTCATGTCCCGGCGAGCTTTTGGTTGAAGAGATCAAATTCAGGAGTTATTTTGGAGAACTGCACCCAGAAAAACCAAAACTGACAAAACTCCTACGCTCACCAAGATTTCAGACTCTGGCTCGAACATTTTATTTAATGCACAACGATTAGGAGGAATTTTACTACATGGATGACATGTCTGTAAAAACAGTCAATCTGCAAGATAAAAATACGAAGCACGGATTTAAATTTTAGTGATGGAGATTCTGTTTGAGCCCAAAGTCTGAAAGCTTTAAACTGTGGAGATCAAATGAATCACGATGTCGCTTACTATTATAATTCACATTAAAGTAAAAACCACATCTCACACATACACAGTATGAGATACAATAAGTCATGACTTTTTTTTTTGTTACATACAAATCATACAATCTACATACTGGTTCCACAAAATCTGCAAAACGCAACAGGTGCACGTTCAAAAACTCAATAAACCAGTTTGACAGAGAAAACATGAAGCAAAGAGACGACAGAAAGAAAACACTTAAAGCGACGGGACGTCAGTTGGTGACGGAAAGTGAAAGAAGGTTTGAGTAGAGCGGAGTTGTTCCTCCAGAGAACAGGCAGCAGGCTGAAGCCATGCAGTGACCACGTGGAGGTGAAGAGAGACCGGACGAGGTGGAAGAGGAAGAAGAGGAAGAAGAGGAGGAAGAGGAGGAAGAGAGGAAGAGAGAGGAGAGATGAGGAGGAAACCAGAGACGGAGGATGTTGCTGAAGTCAGTCGACAGCAGTTCTCGAGCGTCGGTGCGCGAAGAAAACACAAATTTCAAACAAACATTTGCTGCATAAGGAGGATTGAATATAATTATGTCATCTGTTTTTAGGAAGTGGGCGGAGCCTAGCAGGACGATGCTCTCTAGACACGGCTTGGATGTTGGCGGTAACGTCGTAAAATATCTACACATACAGACGATACTCTGCTATTCATATCAAACCTGAGAATTCAGCGCCCACAAGTGAAAGAATGTAAATACCTGATGTTAATCTGGGGAATAACCAAGTTTAATTACTGCACTTAAATTAAAAAGTCTATAGTATATTAAATACTCAAAATGACAAAATCTGACCGATTTTAATCTTGGAAAAAAACCTTGCGATAAATCATTTAATGATCCTTTATTTTAAACTTTTCCAGTGTTTTATTGCCATCTGGCTGTTGATAAAAAGATACTGTTGTGGTTTAAAGTCCCAAAACCAGCCCGGCCCAACCACAGCTGTTCTGAACATTCATTCATAAAATATCTAACACTTGTTAAACTATAAAAACATGTATTGATTCGTATTTATTTAAATCACTGTTTAATTGTGAAGTGAGAAGAGCAAATCCCTTTAAAGGAATAAACGCTGAGTTTATCTTGAAGTCCAAACCCTCAGTACACTTACTACTTGAAAGTTAAGAACGTTATTTGTAACACAGCAGAGTTATTCGAAGGTTATGTTACTTAAATATTCTGGAGTTTGTGCTCTTTGATGCCCAAAACTACAGCAGTAAAATAATCACCGACGCCCTGACGGGAGTTTTATTAATACGGGACGAAAGACACAAACACAGAAAACTCTGGATGATACTTGCAAACTTTTCTGCATTAGTGTGAACATGATTGTAAAATAATAATCTGCAGACATCCTGCTGTCTGTGCTGCAGTGGATCAGACAGACCTCCTCTTTTATTACCATGTGAAAAGAGACGGTGAGCAGAGTGAACAAACTCATCTTCACAAAGCCTCTGACACACACACACACACACACACACACACACACACACACACACACACACACACACACACGCCAGCGCAGGAGTAGCGGGCTGAGCGGAGGTCATGGCCGAGCGTTCCCTCTGAATGCTGGTGAATAGAGGCGTGTGGCGTGAATAAGTCCACGTGCTTGTCACGCTTGGCCTCCATTAAGGCGTGACAATAGCACTAAAGCCCCGCCCCCATCCAACACCCGAGGGTGCCACTTATGGCACGTGTGTGTGTGTGTGTGTGTGTGTGTGTGTGTGTGTGTGTGTGTGTGTGTGTGTGTGTGTGTGTGTGTGTGTGTGTAGTTGGCAGATGGTGACGGCTGGTTAAAACGTCCCCGACAGCAGGATCCTCTCTGCAAAGAAACATCCAGAACTTCCAAAGTTTCTCCTTCTCTAGATGAAAATCCTCCTTTCTGTCTGCGTTTATGTTGTTTATTCTTGTCGTTCCAACTTACTGGATGTTTGTTTCCTCCAACTTTCTTCCTAGTTGCAGTTAAACCGTGATTACGACACACAGACGCACCCCGAAGTTACAAAGGAACCGAAGGAAACTGCAACACGAAATGTTGCCTCGTGAAATCAAATGACGTTCCTGAGATTCACAGAGGACAGATCCATGCTGGAATATTACCTCCGTACATAAGGATTTATGTTTCTTGATGTCATGTTCGGTTAATATTTGGTAGATAAACGGTCTGTCGTCCAAGAAGTGAACAGTAGAGAAGCGTTCAGCCTTCGTTCACACAGTTCAGACCAAAGATTCACGATGAGGTGAAACTCTGATTATTCTGTTCATGCACCAATGTTTGGCTCCAAGTTCTCCACCTTCTCCTTTATTTAATGTTTTTGGCTTTTCATCACTACTAAGAAGAAAAACTAAAATTACCCACAATCCTTTGCAGCAGAAGATACAGTGGGTACGGAAAGTATTCAGACCCCTTTCAATTTTTCACTCTTTGTTTCATTGCAGCCATTTGCTAAAATCAAAAAAGTTCATTTTATTTCTCATTAATGTACACTCAGCACCCCATCTTGACAGAAAAAAACAGAAATGTAGAAATTTGTGCAAATTTATTAAAAAAGAAAAACTGAAATATCACATGGTCATAAGTATTCAGACCTTTGCTCAGTATTGAGTAGAAGCACCCTTTTGAGCTCGTACAGCCATGAGTCTTCTTGGGAATGATGCAACAAGCTTTTCACACCTGGATTTGGGGATCCTCTGCCATTCTTCCTTGCAGATCCTCTCCAGTTCCATCAGGTTGGATGGTGAACGTTGGTGGACAGCCATTTTCAGGTCTCTCCAGAGATGCTCAATTGGGTTTAGGTCAGGGCTCTGGCCGGGCCAGTCAAGAATGGTCACAGAGTTGTTCCGAAGCCACTCCTTTGTTATTTTAGCTGTGTGCTTAGGGTCATTGTTTTGTTGGAAGGTGAACCTTCGGCCCAGTCTGAGGTCCAGAGCACTCTGGAAGAGGTTTTCTTCCAGGATATCTCTGTACTTGGCCGCATTCATCTTTCCTTCAATTGCAACCAGTCGTCCTGTCCCTGCAGCTGAAAAACACCCCCATAGCATGATGCTGCCACCACCATGTTTCACTGTTGGGATTGTATTGGGCAGGTGATGAGCAGTGCCTGGTTTTCTCCACACATACCGCTTAGAATTAACGCCAACAAGTTCAATCTTGGTCTCATCAGACCAGAGAATCTTATTTCTCATAGTCTGGGAGTCCTTCATGTGTTTTTTGGCAAACTCTATGCGGGCTTTCATATGTCTTGCACTGAGGAGAGGCTTCCGTCGGGCCACTCTGCCATAAAGCCCCGACTGGTGGAGGGCTGCAGTGATAGTTGACTTTGTGGAGCTTTCTCCCATCTCCCTACTGCATCTCTGGAGCTCAGCCACAGTGATCTTTGGGTTCTTCTTTACCTCTCTCACCAAGGCTCTTCTCCCACGATTGCTCAGTTTGGCTGGATGGCCAGGTCTAGGAAGAGTTCTGGTCGTCCCAAACTTCTTCCATTTAAGGATTATGGAGGCCACTGTGCTCTTAGGAACCTTGAGTGCTGTAGAACTTATTTTGTAACCATGGCCAGATCTGTGCTTTGCCACAATTCTGTCTCTGAGCTCCTTGGACAGTTCCTTCGACCTCATGATTCTCATTTGCTCTGACATGCACTGTGAGCTGTAAGGTCTTATATAGACAGGTGTGTGCCTTTCCTAATCAAGTCCAATCAGTTTAATTAAACACAGCTGGACTCCAATGAAGGAGTAGAACCATCTCAAGGAGGATCAGAAGAAATGGACAGCATGTGAGTTAAATATGAGTGTCACAGCAAAGGGTCTGAATACTTATGACCATGTGATATTTCAGTTTTTCTTTTTTAATAAATTTATACAAATTTCTACATTTCTGTTTTTTTCTGTCAACATGGGGTGCTGAGTGTACATTAATGAGAAATAAAATGAACTTTTTTGATTTTAGCAAATGGCTGCAATGAAACAAAGAGTGAAAAATGTAAAGGGGTCTGAATACTTCCCGTACCCACTGTACGTCACATCAACTGAGACTCCGAGAAAGTTGGTGGTGCTGAAGCTCCGCCCACAAAAGGAGGAAGAAGAAGAAGAAGCAAGAAATAGGAACAAGTACTAAAAGTAAAAAGGAATAGTATGCAACTTTGAAATTTTCTTCAGATTTTAGGTTTTAGTATAGTTGCACACAAAAATTAGAAAAGTGACATTCAGCTAACTTCAGATCTCAGAAGTAAAAGTTTGGAGACTTTTAGTTGGAAACAGCTGATGTTTTGTCTCTTTGTTCCCGACAGACGATGCGACGCCTTGCGATGACCGTCTGTGTTTTCAATATGAATCTTTCTACTTCTGGCACAAAGTGAGCCCATTAAAAGTGAACGTGTATTAGCCCAAAAAAACCTCCCCTCCAGAGTGCCAGTGAGCAAGGCAGCGCCGGGATCCAACCTCCATGAGACTGAGGACGTCTTTTGTTTGACTAAATTCACCAACTCAGTCAGTCTTTCAGGGATCAAACGCATTCGGAGAAAGAACCCAGATGGAAAGCTGTGTTCACAGGCAGGTTTGCAGTGAAGCTGAGGTTCAACACCTCCACCCCCCCCGCCCCCCCCGCCCCCCCCCCCTCCTCCCCATGTCAAAAACAACACAACAGCCCTTTAAAGACCCGCTGACCTCGGAAACAGCAGCAGCTTCCTCCTCTGATATTTTGGTTTCTTTTCTTGAACCCTCAGTGGGTTTTATTGCCGATGGGCTGCATTATCAGACCCCAGCCCCCTCCCTCCCCCCCGCAGGGCCCCAGGGGTGTGTGGAGCGAGCGCCCCCTCCTTTTGTAGTTACCTTGTTTGATCTGGGCCTGTAGCGCCGGGTTGGAGGGCTGGGGGGGGGGCGGCAGGCGTCCTGCGAGGAGTCTCCGGGGTTCCTCCTGGTCTGGGAGGCCTGGAGGAGGATCACAAAGAGGAGGCATGAAATATTAAAGGAGCAGGGAGGTGGGCGAGCACACACAGAGACACACACACACACACACACACACACACACACACACACACACACACACACAGAAACCAAAATACAAAGAAATACACTCATAGAAACACATACATATAAACAACAGGAGGTCACACACACAGGAGATAGAAAAGAAATGTGTGTGTGTGTGTGTGTGTGTGTGTGTGTGTGTGTGTGTGTGTGTGTTTTCTCAGGCTCCAACCTATTGAATTTTGGTTGGAGGACACAATCCTCCCCGAACAGACTGGAGGCGTCTAACTTTCGGAGACACACAAACACTTCCAATACAACAATCAATGGCGCGATCGATAACGGTTGCCAGGCAACAGATCACTGAGAGGAAGATCCACAGTTAAAAAAATGCCCCCCCCCCCCAAAAAAAAATCCTGCAAGTACATGAGAAATTAAAAAGAGATGAGATGAAATGACACTTTTCGTCCACGTGTTTAAAATTGAGCACAAAAGAATGATGAGTGACGCCGAGAGTTCCCGACGAGGTCCCCGAAAAAAATCAGACCGTCTCCTCCGAGTGGAAAAGAAGAACCAGGTCTGTATCTGGATCGGGCTGACATAAGAAACAAGCTTTATTTTAGATTTTTAGTTTTTGGCCCTTCAGATGTTTTCTTGTCATCCATCATGTCCTGATGAAGCCCGTTTGCTTCACGTGATTTTACCGCAAGAAAAGCGGTCATCAGAATCTGAGCTGAAAATTCAAACAAAACTGACTTTATTCATAAAAATATCTCCTCATTTCCAACCAGAGTCTCTGCTCCTGTTTTCATCACCAAATAAGGAGAAACAGGAAGTGACGGGGTTTGTGGGAAATGTGCTCTTCACATTAAAATGATCTAATTAAATGTTTATTATCAAAGGAAGTGATTCCATATTTATTGCTTTATCAGGAGGTGATTATAAAAACAAATCTAATTTTTCTTTCTCAACGTGCAATTTTTTCTAATTCCTGCAATTTTACCGAAAAAAACTCACTTAAAACTCCACAAATTAAATCAACATTTTTGAGTAAAATCCTCTGCAAAATCAAACATTCATGATCTGAACCATCAGAATAACATCAGAGTGGTAAGTGTGACGTGACTGAACGTACAGTTCACTTCAACTACCTTCAATGTTTTTTACCGAGTCTTTATCAGTTCCTGTTTTTATTTGTTCACTTGCACCAAAACCTCAAATGTAAAAAAACAACTCTGCAATGTTCAAATAATCCAAATAATCAAATAATAAGATCCACAATATATATATATATATATATATATATATATATATATATATATATACACACATACACACACACACACACACACAAAGAGACGCTGACACACACACACACACACACACACACACACATTCATCCGTGTGTCAATACAACACACAAAGTCTCAATCAAACACAAAATCATGAAAAAAATTTTACCAATAATAAATCTTTTTCCAAGTCTATCTCATTGTATTTATTGGAATACAAATATAATCGGTTTCATACTCTCTCCCTACAATGTCTGCATTACGAAGGGTCACCAAACCTGCTGTTTCTGCTGGTGTTCATGGGAATTATATTCGATATCAGCCGTTATCAGGCTGAATAAATTCAGTGTGCGGCTCATGATGTTTATCTTCTTGTATCTGCATGTGTAAAATATGGTGTGAGTTGGAAAACGAGGCTTAAGGCTCTTATCTAAATAAAATCTAAATCCATCCATTTTAGTCAAACTTGATTCAATTCAAATCCATGGAAGAAAAAATAAATAAATCTCATCATCTTTTTTCTTATTATTAGACATTCGCAGTTAAAGTGGTTAAAAGCTGCAAAGCCTTTTTTTTTTTATCAACTTCACGCATTAAAAGCTGCATTGAGGGACTGAAGCTGCTGGTGTGTGTGATATTGGAGGGTGTGTGTGTGTGAGTGTGTGTGTGTGTGTGAGTGTGAGTGTGTGTGTGTGTGTGTGTGTGTGTGTGTGTGTGTGTGTGTGTGAAGGAGGACAGGACGGGGTGCGTGTGTGTGTGTGTGTGTGTGTGTGTGTGTGTGTGTGTGTGTGTGTGTGTATTGGAGGGTGTGTGGAGATTAGCGGTCTGCAGTGAAAATGTTGAACATAATCCTCTGGAGGAGAAGAAAGTTGAACTAACCTGGCTGTTAGTGGAGAAAACCACTTCATGAATGTAAAATAAAGTAAGTGAGACAAATAACAGGAGATCAGTGAGAAAAGAGAAACTTCAGGGGGAGGAGCCGCTTGTGTGTTCTACAAAAAGGTGTTTTTTTAATAATTTTTCATAACGGCTTTTATTGTTTTTGTCACTGTTTTGTTATTTCTGTCAAACAGCTGGAGGAGGTGAAGAAGTGATGAAATACTAAAACACTAAGAGTTCTTTTCAAACTCCTGCACACACACACACACACACACACACACACACACATAGAGGAAGATTTTCCACCGTCATAAATGTGAGATGCGGAACATGAAAAAGCCAAAAAGAAAAACACCTTCAAATATTCACAAGCGGCGGTTCGAAGTGTCGGCGGCCGGACAGAAAATCTCTGCCGGAGTTTTATAAAGAAGTCTTCAAGCTTCTGTCTGTAGCCGCACAACCACCTGCTCTGATCAAAACACACCACAGAAGAAGAAGTAGAAGAAATAGAAGTAAAATTCTTCAAAAGTAAAACTCAGTGCTAAAATGTTAAAAACACGAGTCTTTGTTCATCAGATGTCTTTCTTCGTTCATCAGATATCTTTGTTCATCAGATATCTTTGTTCATCGATATCTTTGTTCATCAGATATCTTTGTTCATCAGATATCTTTGTTCCAACCAGACTGAGCTAGCTGATCAGTTTAGTGTTTCTATGTTCTGTATTTATTCAGTTGGAGACTAGAAATCCTCTCTGTTGCTAGGGTGGTTGCTAAGGGTCGGACTACTTCCTGGAATAGGAAACATTATATATGTTACATAAGAATCTACTGATGGGACTGGTTCTTAGTCATACCCCATGTGTTGCCATGGAAACAGAGATCGCACTCACAAAAAGTTGTATATTTAGAGAGTGAATTGCTCCACAATATGAGCACATGTAGATGACATGTTTGTATGATCATGATGTCACACTGGAGGGTGTTTTAACGTCATTATCGGTCCGGACCGATGCGGGCGCCGAGCTGTCATCATTGATTTTGGACTTGTATTAGACGGTCTCTCGCTCGGGCTTCATCCTGGGACGTAGAATAGTTGGAGTCGAGGTTGAGCTGTGACTTCACATGGATTCGGTTTGGATTGAGTTGAGATTTGCCGTGAACTCGGTTCAAGGACTTCGGACTCGATTCGAGACTTTGACTCAACTCTGGTTTTGAGACTTTTTTCATGTAAGACGTAAAACTGTGAAAAAAACTAATGAACAGAATTTCTATCTCACCTGTAATCATGTTATTTTAACCTGAGGTTGAACTGAGGTCACTGACTTCACATTTGTATTCTATTTTTAAGGTTAATATTCAATGAAGATAACTAATTATAGATAATAAGTATAAAATCAGGGGTTTTATAAAACCTCTCTCTCTCTCTCTCTCTCTCTCTCTTTCTCTCTCTCTCTCTCTCTCTCTCTCTCTCTCTCTCGCTCGCCCTCCCTGCCACCTTCATCCTTGAAGCAGAGCTGACGAAACCATGAAATGTTGTGTTGGTGTAACCTCGACCTCTGTGTTAAATCTTTCACAGCCCAATGAGAGCTCAGACAGACTAAACAATCAGCTTCACACACACACACACACACACACACACACACACACACACACACACACACACACAGTAGGTCTCTGTTTCTGAACTTTGGATTCAGGTTCTGCTGCAGCTTGTTTGGGTTGTTATTGTGTCTTCCAGCTGCAGCCGCTGAATACGGATCAGCTGTGTGTTCTTCTGCCGGCTGAATCCAGATGTGTTGAGCTGAAGTTCAGATTCTTTCAGATGCTTTGTGTCACCGTGAATTCTACGACTTTATCAGCTCTGTCCGAGGTGACAGGTTTACAAGTTGGACATGTTTGTTGTGAGTCTCTCCTTAACTGTGTGGATGGAAACTATCTCATTAATAATCATATAGTTTTGTGCACATTTCAAATAATACTTTTGCTTGAATTGCACACGACCCAGTGGTCCCAACGCCACATGGAGGTCAGGCGTTGATGTTGATCATGTTTTTAACTGGAAGGATTTCCTCTCCAGCTCTGTGCATGTCGACGGACCGCCTTGGTGAAAATTCAACCAATAATTCAAGCTCTGATGTGGTCGTACCAACCCAGACAATTGAAGACTTTATTTTTGTCAAATTGTGTGTGTGTGTGTGTGTGTGTGTGTGTGTGTGTGTGTGTGTGTGTGTGTGTGTGTGTTACCTGGTCGGTGCTTTCTTCATGTGCTCCCCTACGAAGGTGGCGTTGGTCATGCCCATCAGCGTGTTGGCCAGCGAGATGACGGACAGGAGGTGCTGCGTGGTGACGGCCCTCGACACGCCGTACGTCCCCTTCCCCACGATCTCCGACAGCGTGAGGTTCAGACCCATCGCCAGGGACAACTGACGCAGCAAGGACTCCTGGGAAACGGAGGCAGACGAACAGGAATCACAATCTTCATTATTTTTATCCTTTTGTTTTCATATCATCTATTCATGGTGGTTTGATTATATCGGTTTTTTTGTCCCTCCTAGCTTATGTGGGAATTGTTGGTTTCTCTGTATAATATTGTAAAGTCTTGCTGTCAAGACTTTAATGTGTTAAGTTCCATGAAATAACCTGTGCAGTGATTTGGCGCGATATAAATAAAGTTGAATTGAATTGAATATGCTGTGTGACCTTGAAGGTGGGCAGCATCAGGGACATGTGACCTCCTCTGGAGATCAGGCCGAAGGAGATGGGGCAGTGCGGTCTGAGCATGCCCAGTCGCTCCAGGCAGATGCCGTCCAGCTGCTCGTTGAGGCCCCAGGCGTGCAGGCAGGACATGAAGAGCTTGGCCGTGTCCATCGTCAGGTTGTACTCCAGCAGACTCAGAGACTTGGACTTCTCCTCGCGCCTCCTCATCTCCTCCTCCTCCTCCTCGTCTTCGTCCAGCAGGTGCTCTTTGATGGTCTCCTTCATCGTCTCCTTCACCTGGTTTTAAAAGACATTAATTTATAAGCTGATAAAAAAAACTTGCAGATTCTTTTCTTTTCTTTTCTGCATGTTCACAGACCTGTTTGAATATTTTATTGGCCAGGAAGGAGCCGCCCTTGTCGGCGCCGGCCTGGCTCTTCTGCAGCGTCTCCGGGGACACCAGCGTGGGGTTCGGTCTCTGGGCCTCCTCCGTCAGCAGCTGGATGATCACCGCCTCCACGTCGAAGAAGAGCACGTGCATGTCGGGGTCCGTCAGGTTGGTCTTCATCGCCTGGACCACCAAGGCATTGTGGGAGTATTTTGGCAGGTTGCCCTGGAGGACAGAGATCTTTGTTAAAAAATATAACTTGAAGGCAGCAGTGACGGAGCTGTGAGCGGACACGTCTTATTCATATATTCATACATTGTTTCATATAACATGTAATATAATGTAGTTTCTACTTGTTCTAGTTCTATTAAATGACCCATTTGGTGAAGTCGGGTCTCTTTTGGTCCTTTTTGGTCGCTCCGAGCACCCGTACCGTAACACCACGGATAGTCACGCACTTACAATCCTAGAGGAGGCTAGCTGGACCGGTTTGGTTTGAACACATGACTCGGAGCTAAAATGTTGAAAACACATGAGAACATGGATATCTTTGTTCATCAGATATCTTTGTTCATCAGGTATCTTTGTTCATCAGGTATCTTTGTTCATCAGATATCTTTGTTCATCAGATATCTTTGATCATCAGATATCTTTGTTCATCAGATATCTTTGTTCAACAGATATCTTTGTTCATCAGATATCTTTGTTCATCAGATATCTTTGTTCCAACCAGACTGAGCTAGCTGATCAGTTTAGTGTTTCTATGTTCTGTATTTATTCAGTTGGAGACTAGAAATCCTCTCTGTTGCTAAGTGGTTGCTAAGGGTCGGACTATTTCCTGGAGTAAGGGAGATCGCACAAACTAAAAGTTGTATTTTGATAGTGAATAGCTCCACAATATGAATACAGTTTGATTACATGTTTTATTTAGTTGATAACTTGGTGAAAAGTGCCTCGGTCCTGACTGCATCACTGTCGTCCCAATATTTGACGTTAAAGCACAACCTGCTTAAAACATCTCATAATTTCTTCATCTGCTTCAGTTGTGGTCGTTATGATGAAAGCAAACAGCTGCCGACTTCAACATTCAGCACAAAGAAGAGCAACACGACAGTACTAACACTCCTTTTAGCTTTGTTTTGGTCTCCACCAACCACTAATATAAATGTCTGACTCCTCAGCTGCTGATTCTTCCCCTTTCTTCAGCCTCTAGTTGGAGTAGCTCTCGAACAGCTGCTGGAGGTTAGGTTGATGACATCACTGAGACCCAACCGGACAGAAAATGTTCTGTAAAACCAAAACTATGAGCTTAAAGAGCCTAAAAACAGGAGACACGGGATTTTCAGCAACACAACTAAAATCGAGTTGTCCAATCTGCCATCCATTCAAACACACACACACACACACACACACACACACACACACACACACACACCATCAAGCTGTAATTGCCACCAATAGGAGTGCGGCTCGATGTTAACTGCGTTAGAGTGGCGGCGGTGTGAAGGCAGCAGTAAGCAGAGCGCTGCTGTTTGTTTCCGTCTTAATGAGCCGGTGACGGCTGCGATTGTGTTCCCGATACTCCTCTTACTGGGAGAAAAACTATTTAGTTTTATTTATTGGTCATCTTGCAATTAAAAATCTTTCATAAGCTATTGTCTATGACAACAAAACTTAGGTTACGGATGATATGTGTAGAATTTGTGCTGACGAGGCATTATTCAACATCGCCGAGGCGCTTATAATGTTTATAAATCAGACAGATTAACTCTATTTGTTTAATTTTATGCATTTTATCTGTTCTTATTCATCTAATTTCTTTTGTACATGTAAATGTAAATTGTATGTGAAACACTGCATGTACTTTTCTTGCTGTGAAGCACTTTGAGCTGCATTTCATGTATGAAATAAAGTTTATTATTATTATTATTATTATTATTATTATTATTATTATTTTGATAGCAGGTGGCAGATTGTTTAACTGACCAAGCAATATTTTCACCTCAGCTTTTAATATTATTTGTGGATTTCATTTATTGAACATGGTTGTGTTACTTGGTAAAGTTTACATATTCAACTCCTCATAAAAGTTGACTTTAAACTCCAAAAACATTTTTTATTAATTCTGAAACCAAAGAACTGGAGTTTGACACACAGACACACACACGACATCACAGCTTTGACAGGAAAGTCTTCCCTGAGGGTTGTCATGTCTCTGTGTGTGTGTGTGTGTGTGTGTGTGTGTGTGTGTGTGTGTGTGTGTGTAAATTGGGCTTGAAAACCTTGCAAGTATTACAGGCAAATGTGGTTCCTTTTGATTCCTACTGTGGTTTAACTCCTTTCCAGGTGATGAATCCAGCCGGTGAAAGATGGCCGACATGTTTCCTACAAACACTGAACTCAACGAACACAGAACATTTGTGTTTTCTTCTCTAACACGACATTTGTGCCTCATAACTGTGTTTCTCAGTGTCTGCTGGTGTGTGTGTGTGTGTGTGTGTGTGTGTGTGTGTGTGTGTGTGTGTGTGTGTGTGTGTGTGTGTGTGTGTGGACCTGCCTGTGTGTATTTTGGTGGAAAAACACTGCCATCTAATGGCAAACACCCACATTACACCCACTATCACACCCACTGATAATCACACCTGCTGTACATCGTTGGAGGGTTTTTCTGATTGACCAGAAACGAAATTCAAAAGATATTAAGTGTTTGTTATTTTTCATTAATGTGGTGCAGAAGTCTGAGAGCACACAGAAAGTCCTGGAAATAGTCCTGGACTCATCTGAGGCTCGTTCAGGTCGATCGACCTGCAGTCATTGACCACCTGATAGAAATATGATAAACACTGCTCCATGAGTGAAACACGGCAGCAGAACTAAAGAGGAAGTGTGTGAAGTGTTGTGGAGCGCTGCAGCCGTGTGAAGCAGCTCAGATCAAACCAGCTCATGATGCCGCCTGCGACTGCAGTTTGAGAAATGTGAGGCAGAATTAGTTGGTGTTTGTTTCTGCCAATTAAAGGAGACGTCACCTCCTGTACACGAAGGAAGTGTTCTGGAAAAAGATGGGAAACAATCGGGGCAGAGGTCCTGTCTCAGGTTCAGGGGCAGAAATTTGCAGAATCTCCCTGGTTATTCTGTTCAAGTAAAATTTGTCTCAGTTTTTGCCATTTAGTCACAACTGTCACTCTTCTCATCCATATTTGAAGACGCTGCATATTATAATAAACGCTGGAAAGGTGTTTGAAAGCCAGCAGTTCTGAGAGTACTGAGAGTGGTAGCTGTGGAGATGTGACATCGTCTGGTTGCTGTGGAGACGTGACATCGTCTGGTTGCTGTGGAGACGTGACATCGTCTGGTTGCTGTGGAGACGTGACATCGTCTGGTTGCTGTGGTGTAAAACATGCAGGTTTCACTCCGCTGAGAACTGGTGACAGTGAGAATTGTAAGTTCATAAGATCGTAGAGTCAGAGATCTTTGGTCTGAAGTGGGCTGAGAGGAACTCCAACGGAAGTGATCCTCTCACCGTCAGCTGATCGATACGGCGAGCTGTGTTCACCGAGAGGCAGAAAAGAAACTTCATCACAGACAGAATTTACTAAATAATGAACATGAGACTCCAGTCAGCTGTAGAGGAGCGTTGGAGTCTCTGAACTGATTCTCAGGAGGAGAAACGTGGAGAAACACGTGAAGTAGGACGTCAGGACGGACAGACTTCATGTTTACGGGTGAACCCCAGTTCTGAGAAAGTCTCATCATGCCAGCTCGTCCAAATATGGTCACTTCCTGCTCCGAACCAGCAAGATGGTGACAGACAGAATCTGAACTGGAGGCTTCATAACGTTCACAAACCAACGATGACATCACTGATGGTTGATGACATCACTGATGGTTGATGACATCACTGATGGTTGATGACATCACTGATGGATGACGGTTGCAGCATATTGTAACAGACCGACAGACCCCCCACTTGTTTTGTTTATTAACGGTCGCCTGAGAGTGACGTGGGGAAGTCAAGCCTTTGTGATTCGGTGAGGATAAGTCGGTAGTGGGAAAGGCAGAAGTACGGAGAAGAAGAGAAAAAGAAAAGAGTCCGGCGAAACAGGCTCCTGATCGGCGGGAGGTTGGCGTCGTGAAGTGGAGGCAGTGAATCCCTCGGGACTACGACAGCTGAAGGGACGCTGCAACCGGACCTCGGAGAGACACTTACCATCCGTGGAAAAGTACGCGTGGAAAAGTAAGCGCTTGACTGACAGCTGACTGACGGTATCGTGCCGGTATAGCTGACTCACCCCTGACAGACAGACGGACGGACGGACGGACGGACGGACGGACTGACTGACTGACTGACTGACTGACTGACTGACGGACAGACTGACTGACTGACTGACTGACTGACAGACAGAGTGACGGACAGAGTGACGGACAGACTGACTGACTGACAGACAGAGTGACGGACAGAGTGACGGACAGACTGACTGACTGACTGACTGACTGACAGACAGACAGAGTGACGGACTGACGGACAGACTGACTGACTGACTGACAGACAGAGTGACGGACAGACTGACTGACTGACTGACAGAGTGACGGACTGACGGACAGACTGACTGACTGACTGACTGACAGACAGAGTGACGGACTGACGGACAGGCTGACTGACTGACAGATTGACTAGTGCGACCATCATCTCCTGTTTTGGGGTGGATTATATGTGGTTTTGCCATATTTTGTTTTTTCTTGGACATATCCTGAAGTGGACTCTTTTTGTTGGCGGTTGTCCTTTTTTATTTTTTCTCTCATTTAACTGATATTTTTCCGTCTCTTCTCTTGGGAAAATAAAAGAGACTGATTGGTAAGAACTGTGCATCTCCTGTGGTGTTTTGTCATTGCTCAGGATTGAAAGATGTCTATTTTTTGTTGTATGGTACTTTTACATGGAAAAGTCTTTTTAGGTTATGTGAGGGTAACGTGAGTTATTGTTCATACCTCCTTTGAGTTGGCTTAGTTCGTTTAATTTCAATACGTTATTGTCAGGGTTCTCCCTGGCTGGCACCCCGGGATCAACAATACAAAAATTGTAACATTAAGCCGTCACAATATGACCAATTGAAAACATGGCAGCTGCTCTTCAACGTCCTTTTCGATGTCATGTACGACATTAATTTACTGAGCAGAAAATCCTCACATTTTAAAACATTGAGTTTTTAAATTTTTAGCTCATTAAATGACTGAAACCACGAAACACTGATCCTCTGATTAACTGTCCAAAATGTTGGATGTCCAACAGTTTACATTTTTTCTCCTTGTGACACAAAACACATTCACAGATCAGCACATTCAGCAAAAAACGCCAGAGGACAAACTCAAAGTCACACACACACACACACACACACACACACACACACACACACACACACACACACACACACACACACACAAATCTGAGCAACAAACAAACACCAGCTGTAAACACAGAGGAAAGCCTGGAGCTGGCTGGGTGTAATGTTTGGGTTGATAGTCTGACATTTCATGGTCCTTATCCGTCATTACAAACAACAGGGGAGAACACACACACACACACACTTATACACACACACACACACACACACAGCGGGGACAGTGGGAGGTTTAGAGCCATAATTTGAGTAGATATGAGGCAGAAAGGAGAACAACAGTGATCTCCTTCGGATGGAGCGTGGAGGAAAGATTGCAGCTGTTGTGTGTTGGCCTTTTCAGGAAAGAGCTGTGATTACGGGCAGTTATGGCAGGAGAGCCCCGGGAGACACCGGCAATAAAACCAACACACAGAGGAGGAAAAAAAAACAGATAACACAAAGGTTATCTGGTGGAAGAAAGAGACCGAAAAGGACAAACGCTGCAAGATTGGAGGCTGAGCTGAAGGCCTTCAGAGGGAACCTGTAAAAGTCAAACTGTACCAGCAGCTCAACTAAACGCAGTTCAGACACTAAATAATTCAGAGCGTTTGTTTTCCGTGCTGGGAGGCCCGTGTGGGCGGAGTTTTCTCTGTCAGGACGGATCACATCATCTGAGTCTAAGAAGTGAACCTCTGATCTCCTAAAACTAACACATCCACCACTGAAAGGTTACGGAGACGTCCTGTGTGAGATCATGTTTAACACAAAGTCCTTTAACTGTCACATCCTGTTGGTTTGTGGAAAACATTCAAATAAAACTGATTTGAAACCAGTCGTTCTTCATTTAGTGGACGAACTGTCGCTTAGAAAACTTTATTTCAGAGATCACTTCACTCGATATTCAAACGTACATCACATAAAAAAAGTCAATAAAGACGTGAACACTGGACGGCATCGTGTCGTACAGATGTTCAGATCAGAGTCCGTTTGGAAAGCTGCAGGATTTTTGTTTTGTTTCTATTCATTCACTGCTACGTTCGTTATTGGACTGAGGATCGAGATGAATGCATTTCCTTCTTGGATATGTCATACAAACTGGATGGAAATATTCTTATTGAGATATAAAGCGGCAAAAAGAAGAAAAAGAGAGTGGATACTAAAAGGCTGCTAAACTAACTATTATTGTAATTTTAGCGACATTATGTGGAAATCTGCTGAGTCATCAGAAGATCAAACAGAAACGTGACTCAAACTCAAAGAAAAAACATCGGATTTTAACTTGAACTTAAAACCTCTAAAGATACTCAGACTGAACAAACTCTCCACATCCTCTTTATGTAGTTTAGCTTTTTACCTTTATGACATTTCACACACACACACACACACACACACACACACACACACGCACACTCACACGCACACTCACACGCACACTCACACTGGCTGGACTGTTGACCTTTGGTTCGTTTCCAGCAGAGTTTTAATTGGTCTCTGACTTCAGCCAGCTATCTGAGCGATATGACCAGTGTGTGTGTGTGTGTGTGTGTGTGTGTGTGTGTGTGTGTGTGTGTGTGTGTGTGCGCGTTGCCGGTCGTCCTCACCTTGTCGGCGTTGTCGGCAGCCAGCAGGTTGGTGGCGAGCGTCTGCAGCTTGTGCTGAGCCATGTTCTTCAGCGCCGCCAGGCTGCGGCGGGTCATCGCCTGCTTCAGGTTCACCGCCGAGTGGCTCAGAGCGTCCACGGTGGCCGGAGCCAGCTCGTCACAGGCGTTCAGGATCTCCACCGCCGTGATGCCCATCACACAGCGGTCCAGCGCTCCTGGGAAATAAAACACACACAAACAAGTCAACAAACCGCACAACAAGATACAGACAAACAAGCAATTGTTATTGATATTACTAATGAGATTATAGTTTCTGACCACGTCCACGACAGACTTCCAGTTGGAAATGATCTTTTTAAAGACTATTTTCACGTGTACTTTGTGTCTTCAAATGAAGCCACAAAGTACACGTGAAAATAGAGTACTTCATTTGAAGGCACAAAGTAAATGTAACCTGACTGCACCACAGGCCTGTCAATCAAACCGACACGCCCCCAAAAACAGGTCTTTCTGAATCTTATTTTCTAACTAATATATGTTGGAGACGATGCAGAGAGTTGCTTAGATTTAAAAAGTGGATTCGTCAACGACACTTTGTGACACAGAGAAACAACCAGTATCATCAGAAAGGGAAGATTCTGCTGTTTATTTTAAAATGATGAATGTTTTGGCGCAAATCTGGACTTCAAAATATTCAACCGTGAAGCAGGAGTTTGAAAATGGGAGAATACATTTTCAAAGTTATATTCCTCTGTGTACCAAAGTATTGTTAATGTCATAAGATGAAAAGTCTGACTATCATTAGTTAGACTCTGGTTCCTCTCTGTTTTATGATGATATATGTTTCGTATCTACGTAATGACTGAATCACTTGACGTAAATTCAACATTACCCCCCCCCCCCTGGGACGCCCCGCTGCACCGAGAGTTTTCTCTCTCTCTGTTCTTACCCTTGACTTCTCCTTCTATTCATATCAATCTGCACATCTCTCTGTCTCACAGTCTCCTGCTCTGCATGTCTCATTATTATCATCATTTACTGTCTCTTGAATAGAATTCAGGTCACAGACCGTCTCCACCTCAGAGAGACGAGAGCTTCAGAGAGACGTCAGTAGAGCCGACGTCAGGACCGGCTCGGGCACTGAGTGAGGAGAAGTGGCACCCTTCTACCTGTGTGTGTGTGTGTGTGTGTGTGTGTGTGTGTGTGTGTGTGTGTGTGTGTGCGTGCGTGTGTGTGTGTGTGTGTGCTGAAGGCCTGTGAGCCCTATTACATGTCCAACGCCTGAGTACACACACCTTCCTTAATTTCACACTTAGCTACCCTGCAATCTCCCAGAAATACAGCTCATTCAGGACACACACACACACACACACACACACACACACACACACTAGAGTGTCATCATTCAAGCTAATGTTACCTCTATACCCTGCCACACATTTACTGCTAATTGTGTTGTCTTAGTAGTGGCTGAACAGCCACTAGGGGGCGCTGAGGAGGCAGAGCTGTTTCTGAAGAGAGCGAAATGGATAAATAACACATCATATTTAACAGAAGTGTTTCCATCAGTATTTCCAATGTTTGAAGTTTGGTTGGTGCTCTTTTTGAATGATGTCATCTTGTTGCCTCCTGCTGTGGTTTAAAGGTCACCAACTGTTTATCTCTTAACTTCTGATATTTGACCGACCGCGTTTCAATGAGCATCTATTGACGTGAACGTCGTTAACCGCCAAATGAAAAAGGAGGAGCAGTAACTCGGACGAGGCCATTTGTCGTATTTGCAGACAAAAGGAGGAAATTAGAGATAAGATGCTAATGCCACAAATCTTAAAAATTCCTGAACTTGCCATTTCCTTATGTACATGACATTGATGTTGCGATGGGTTTACGAGTCAGAGGGCATCTGTAGATCAGTCATCGGTTCACAGACAGTGAGTACAGTCTGTTCTTGGTCTCTACACAGGAAGAGTGGCATCCAATTGGGATCTACTAAGATCTGCATGTTGCTGGGACAGCGACACATTTAGGACCCGCGACAGTGACCCATTCAGGACCAGGGACAGAGACCCATTCAGGACCAGGGACAGTGACCCATTCAGGACCAGGGACAGAGACCCATTCAGGACCAGGGACAGTGACGTATTCAGGACCCGGGACAGTGACCCATTCAGGACCAGGGACAGCGACCCATTCAGGACCAGGGATAGCGACGCATTTAGGACCCGGGACAGCGACGCATTCAGGACCAGGGACAGCGACGCATTCAGGACCAGGGACAGAGACGCATTTAGGACCAGGGACAGAGACCCATTCAGGACCAGGGACAGCGTCGCATTCAGGACCCGGGACAGAGACCCATTCAGGACCAGGGACAGCTACGCATTCAGGACCAGGGACAGCGACGCATTCAGGACCAGGGACAGAGACCCATTCAGGACCAGGGACAGTGACGTATTCAGGACCCGGGACAGTGACCCATTCAGGACCAGGGACAGCGACCCATTCAGGACCAGGGATAGCGACGCATTTAGGACCCGGGACAGCGACGCATTCAGGACCAGGGACAGCGACGCATTCAGGACCAGGGACAGAGACCCATTCAGGACCAGGGACAGAGACCCATTCAGGACCAGGGACAGCGTCGCATTCAGGACCCGGGACAGAGACCCATTCAGGACCAGGGACAGCTACGCATTCAGGACCAGGGACAGCGACGCATTCAGGGCCCGGGACAGCGACGCATTCAGCGCCCGGGACAGAGACGCATTCAGCGCCCGGGACAGCGACCAATTCAGGACCAGGGACAGCGACGCATTCAGGACCCGGGACAGAGACCCATTCAGGACCAGGGACAGCGACGCATTCGGGGCCCGGGACAGAGACGCATTCAGGGCCCGGGACAGCGACGCATTCAGGGCCCAGGACAGAAACGCATTCAGGGCCCGGGACAGCGACGGATTCAAGACCCGGGACAGCGACGCATTCAGGGCCCGGGACAGCGACGCATTCAGACCCCGGGACAGAGACGCATTCAGCGCCCGGGACAGAGATGCATTCAGGACCAGGGACAGAGACTGAAGAACAGAGATATCCCAGCAGAGATACTTACAGTGGCTCTTCCTTGTTGTTAGCTGTCAATCATCATTCAGTTCATCCAATAACTCGACATGTTTCAAGAATTTCTGCCTCTTACATCAGAAATGTTTATCGGGTGTAAAACTACGTTCTCTGCGTATTCTTTGGTTTCCTGCGTCTCTTTCTCACCACAATAAGAGCAGCCGTCTCTCATGTTCATCTGATTAATACCTTCAGTCGTATTAAAATACACACCAATCATCTCCTGTTTCTACTGTCATGTTTAGTAAGTATCTTTACAGCTGATAAATGTATATTTTCATTTCCCCTTTATTTTGCACGCCCAATATTAAATATGTATTCAGACAATGACGCAGAATGGACACCGTGTTAAATGAACCATTTTAAAGATGCAGTACTGGCTGCACGTCGTTAGTCGATCAGCTGGACATTATTCTGGCGGTGGAGTGAAGTTTCCACGTGATTTTACAAACGCAGAACTTTAGGAAACCAGGCTTCAAGACTCTAGAAAGATTCCTGAACAATTGGGTGTACTGGTTTCAAATCTGGTAATGATGAAGAACAGCGAACCGGTTTAGAGCTTCTAACGTGGGTGAAAATCTTTCAGGAATCTAATAATTAATTTAAAGCTGAAAGTCAGAAAAAAGTGGACAAAAACTTTGGTCTGAATGTTTGAAGTCATTCAACCAACTCTGTCCCGGATCAAAATAAATATGACACTTGGTGGGATGTGGTTGTTTTGGAGATATTCAGAAGTTCACCTGTGCAGAATAAAGGATTCACGTTGTGCTGCTGGTTTTTTCCGGCGTCAGAAGTCTCCTGGTTCTCACCTGTATCCATCTGCCAGACGTACACGGAGCCGTCGGAGCATCCCACCACCAGGTAGTCGTCCGCCGGACGCCACTTGATGACTTGGATGGGAAAGAGGTGGCGCGACGCCAGCATGATGCACTTCCTCTCTCTGAGACTGAGCAGGCCGACGGAGTGGTCGCTGGCCACCGAGCAGACGCAGTGCTGCACGCGGGTCTGCAGCGGGAACACAGGCAGCAGTCAACCTCCAAACATCGTACATGCGTGTATTCAAATCCACCTGTCAGACTACAAACTGACTGCACACATCAGGGAACGGAGAATCGGTTTTATCAGAGACTTCCCTCCTTCTTCCTGACTCCTCTCCAGTTATGTTTGTCGTAAAAGAATTTATGTTTCAAGGCAAAGTTTTATTGTTGTTCTTTTGCACAGGAGACATTTGTAAGCAAGTTAATGGGCTGCACCATTAATTGTTAAAAAAATAAATAAATAAATCAAAAAATCTCAATCTCGATTCACGCCTTCGTACAATCTCTTTTTTAAATGACAACGATTCTGACTCATTTTCATTTGGGACATCAGCTGCATCAAAACAAGCGCGCCAACTCTCTCAACCAATGAGGACGCAGCGTTACACCACATGACGCGGAGCAGCAAACAGAGAAAACTTCAGACATTGTAATGATTTCCCTGCTTTTTAAATATGATGTAATCTTCTCTGTCAGCTTCACCAGTGATGATAAACCATCAGTGATTTATTAGACTCTGTAGTAGCATTTTATCGATATACCTGATCTGAAATTTATAAGATTTCCTCGATCAATCTATATATTTATATTATTAATAATAACTTGTATCCTATTTCAGGCACCATCCTATTTTTTTGTTGTCTTCTATATCAGGTGTATGAAAGCAAATAACATTTATATTGAAAAAAAAAAAATATATATATATATATATACATATATATATATAAAATTCCTTTTGCTGCATGAAAGTACTGATGAAACATTCATGTTGGTGATAACGAGCTCCTTCAAACTGAACGACTTCGACTATATTTGGAAAAAAAACAACTTCTGACCTTCATTTAAGGTTTAATTTATGTTTCTAAAGTGAATAAAAAAACATCCCATGTCTTCATTAAAGCCTGCGAGTGACAGGTCAGCCTTTGTAGTCATGACGGCGGTCATCTGATTTCCATGGCAACACCACATTTCTCAACATTGATCTTAATGTCATTAGAACAATGCAGTCTGAAAGTCGTCTCCTGTTTTCATGTGTCTTGATTTGTGTGTGTGTGTGTGTGTGTGTGTGTGTGTGTGTGTGTGTGTGTGTGTGTGTGTGTGTGTGTGTGTGTGTGTGTGTGTGTGAGACCACAACAATACAATGCTATTAAAGTTATTTCCATAGTAACACAAGTCACTAACATTCAGATCTAATGTCACCAACAAAACACAGAGACACCAAACAAACAAACAAAAGACAGAACGGAGACATGGACAGATGTTCATGTATCCTGAAGTCTTACGCTGCAGTTCTCCGGCGGGACGATGAGCTGCGTGATCTCTCCTCCGTGGACGCAGAAGATGTGTTTCATCTCTCCGGTGAAAATGTCCCAGATGATGACGGAGAAGTCGACGCCGCCCGACACCAGCGAGCGCTGGTCGTAGCGCGGCGAGATCTGGTACGGGTACAGGACGCAGGTCACCTTGTTGCGGTGGCCTCGCAGGGTGCGGTGGGGCGGCCAGCCTGCAGGACAGACGGACGGACACAGATGGGACACCCGTCAGGAGCAGCTGGTTTATAAAGGAGGACTGAAGAATAGAAGCAGCCGAGTTCTGATGTGAAGAAACTTTTACTTCGGCCTATAAAAGTTTGCTTTGTGGTTCATCATTAAAAAGTGAGTTAAAAACAAACTGTAATTCTATTTCTCCCGTTTCTACCTGCTGATCCAGTTGTAGTTCGGACTCGTCTGAGATTTGTTTGTAAGAACTCTTGAAGTTCAGTGAGTCAGCTGCTGCTGAGCTCTGCTGCGTTCCAGATGACGTCCTTCCATCAGTCCACTAACTAACACTAATCTACCATGTCAGGACTCTGACTGTAGTTTTAACAGAGTCGTGTTGTTTCAAATCACACTGACAGGAAATGACCTCATCATGTGACCACATCACCCTCCAACATATCTGCAGCTTTAATTATTTTACCCAGAAATCAACGTGTTTTTGTGAAGTAGACACTTCATCTTCATCATCATCATCATCATCTTCATAGCAGCAGAAATAAAAAGTGTGTTCTACAGTTGGGTCAGAAGATTTGCTCCGGTTCAGCTAACAGGACGTCATGCTGCTCTATTTCCACCAGAGGCAGGTTAGTTTAAGTCCTCTGAACTTTTACTTTACTGCTGTAGAAAATGTTTTTCCACCTGAAACAGGTTTCATGAATAATAAATCTTCTGCCCCCCCCATCCCTCCCCCTCCTCCCCCTCACCTCTCCTGAGCATGTGCTCCCCCTGCAGCAGCTGCACGATGGCCGTCTGAGTGGCGGGAACCAGGATGATGCTGCCGTCTTCTCTCCCGCACACCAAGCGGCCCTGAGAGGGGATGTAGACGCTGGCCGTCACCTGAACACACACACACACACACACACACACACACACACACACACACACACACACACACACACACACACACATTTTTGAGCTCGTTTTGAGCCTAATGTCATTTCGGTCAAATTATAAATAAATGTATATTTGAATTCTTTAAACAATTAAAAAAAGGTCTGAGGATGAAAATTGCTGAAATATTCTTCAGACTCTGAATGAGGTTGATGAAAGTCTCCAGATTGTCGCTGCAGGATGATGTTTCGCTCACTTCTCCCACTCAGCACAAGAACACAGACACGACAGCGATCGCAGCGTGAAGATAAAAATGACTAAAAATGAGTCTGTTCCAACCTTCATAACAAACAAACACTTTCACAGCCTCATATCGACACGCACTTCCTTTTGTCTCCACTGGAGGTCACTGTTCATTCTGTCTCTTTATCACCAAGAGTGCATTGAGTTGATTGACCAATCACATCTTTTGAAGGGACGTGTCACCTAGCAACAGGGGCCAATCACCTGCTCACTACGATCAGGGTTTCTGTCCTTTCATTGATCAGGGTTGCTCTGAGAAGTTTCCTGAATCTCTCTTAAGATGAGACTCCTTGATAAAAACCTTTTAGCTCAGTTAGCAGCTCTGAGAGGATTCTGAGAAGCGTCATGTTCAGTTCTCCAACATGACAACATGCCATTAAAAACACCCTCAGCAGTCATTCCCCAGATAAACATCCAGGCCTTCTCGGGCCGTTAGCTTCCCCGGTCCATTCACCTCACTGAGCGTACAACGGGAGCATCTCTGAACTTTTTTTTTTTTTTTTTTTTTTGCCCCTCATACGTGTGACGTCGTCCTGTGTTCAAACCTTAATGGGTTCTTCTTTGCCGGGCAGGACGCTGAGCTGGTCGATGATCCCTGAGGACACCGGGGTCAACTTATCAAACGCCTCCTGGAGACTGACGGTGGACGACACCTGCAGCTCTGCAGCGACAGAGACGGAGAGACACGTGAGACGAGTTTAGAGACGAGCCTGTCAAAGGATGTAAAGATGTCCCCCAAAAACTGCAAACAGCTGGTCGCTACGGTTACGCCTCCTCTACCTGCAGAGGTGGACGGCGGCTGCGGAGGAGGAGCGGCATCCGGGATGCTCCACAGGGACATCCTGCCCGCCGAGTCTCCCTGGATCAGCAGCTTGTGGAAGGGCTCCCGCCGGCCGAAGAAGAAGCGAGTGACCGGAGGACAGATGAGGAGCTGGAAGGAAGGAGGAGGACGAGAAAAGACACGTGAACACCTGGAAACCCGAAGCCACCAAATCTCCACAGCTGGACGAGTTGTGTTTCCTCACTAGTTCTACCTAAACGCTCGGCAGAGATTATTATCACTTTGGGGGCTTTTTCGTTTCAGGTTTGGTGGCAGGTGAAGCTGAGATGTTTGGTTCTGCTCTCCGGTCATCTTCAAACAAACACACAGCAAACTGCAGGACAGCAGATCCACACATCTCTGATTCACCGGCACAGTCAACCGGTTTTTACTGAGAAAGAAAACCTCATGTAGAAGAAAACCGATCACTTCCTGTCAGGATGAGGGTCATGTGACCTCTGATTTATTCTGATTTGTCAGAATACACCAGACCTCTCTAGGACAAAGAACTACTGCTGCCAAACTAGTTTATCAATCAGTCCGGAGGTTTCTGCAGAATAATGGTGATGATGAGAGGACGGCAGCAAAGCTTTCTTTTTTATCCTAAAACGGACAATCCACCCTAAAACAGAACGACCCTCCACTCCCAAAACCTTTATTTGAAAGTCATTCTAACGCATGCAAAGACCAGCAGGAGTTTTTAATTCATGATTATCAGTTGTAGGATAAAACTTTAGCGGACTTTTAACAGAGCTAGTAGAAAAAGAGTGCGAGGTGCTGACCGAGAAAAATAACAGGCGTCCTGGTTCATATTCACCAACTCATGATAGAAAATCTCAACTTTTTGGGGGGATTGTTGCAAACAAAAATGTTTGATTTTTGCAGCAGACTTTAAACAACAAGAACATGAAGTTGTGGGAGTTAAAGGAAGAGTATTTAAATGTTTTTCACGCACTACCTGATGAAGCAATAAATATGTAATCACTTCCGTTGATAATATATTCACACAAATACGACCGATTTGTCCCTTGTGGACTCCACTGTCCATCTGAAACATGCCAGCTGGTGGAAACAGCAGGAAGACCCTCAGAAGACTCGACAGGTCGCTACTTCCTGAACGCTAAAAGCAAATCTGATGAAAACTGAACACTTGATGCCGGTGAGTCCCGGTTTCTGTTTCAGGGTGGGTTTTCCTCTGGACAGACACGCAGCAGCAGGATCTCAGCCGGCAGGTAGCTCACGGTATCATGCAACCTGCTGGTTTGTTTACGACGCCCTGATTGTTATTGTGACGGCTCCGTGACTTCACACCTGCCCGGGTTCTTGAGGAGAAACGCCCCGACGACCTCGTCAAAGGAGAACAAATCAAGAAATGAGAAGTTGGCCAAAGAGGAAAAATGTCCTAAAAGTTTCAGGTGGACGGCTGCAATGATCCATCAGACTGATAATGATGGACAGAATGAAAGCTGGGGGACCTGTGGTTGGTGTAAAGGTGGGGCGGGGGTGGGGTGGCGGGGGGAGGGGAGGCTGCAGTCACCACAGCAGCTACATTTGAAGGAGGAACAGAAGCAGGAGCAGGGCAGCAGAGGAGGTGATCAGTTAGTTCAGCTCTTCTGAACGCTGTGGACGAGCTGAGAGGATGCAAAGTGCCACCAACACACAACACACACACACACAACCATACACACATATACACAACACACACACACACAACCATACACACACAACACACACATACACACATATACACACATATACACAACACACACACACACACACACATATACACAACACACAACACACACACACATACACACAACACACACACACACGCACACACACACAACACAACACACACACACACACAACTACATCTTTAAACAAGATGTGAGTGATTAAATTCAACATCAGTATCGAACAAACGAAATGAAAGAGAACAAAAAGGAACTCAACCCACGGCGACCTGGAAGAATGTGGTGTTTGTTTTGAGCGCCTCTGTGCAGCAGGCGGACGGAGTTTCTCTACATTCACCTGGATACACCGAATACTGTCATGTAATCTAATACAGCCTCATGAGGTTCATTTAAACCATCGAAATACAATCTGTCACAAACGAAGACAGAGGAGCTCTCAGGAGCAAAAGAAAAGTTCAAACTATTGCTTTCAATTCTTAAATCGTCACGGCAACTGAATTCACCACGAGATCCTTCATAATTGAGGACGTCACGCTGAATTCATTAATTTCTTGATAAGTAATATCTTCGCATCATTTCAGCTGTGCTTAAGAAAGTTATTCCAGTCTTTTCTAATTTGCTATCACCCTGATGTTAATGAAACGCAACGCCTCCTGATGTTTCACAATAAAAGCTTACTAGGAAAAGAAGCCCTTTTTGCAGCTCTATGCCACTGAAAGGCTTTTATTGTGATAAATCAGTGCAGGAAGTTACCGACCAACGACTAAAAAAAAAAGAAAGAAAAAACAAGATCTAGCAACTTCAATCAGGTTTACTGAGAAACAGTCAGTGTGACTCACTGAAATGGAGTAATTAAGAAGGAAATGTATAATATCCAAACTTTATACAGTAGAGAAGCTTTTCAAAATAAAATAGTTATTTACAGATGGAAAATCTCCCCAAGCGAGCATTCAAAGAGGGATAAAACACAGAAAACACCATTTCCTCTCGTCCTGTCTGTATCCGATCATGTATTTCAACACAAATATCAAATTGTGGGAAATTTGAAAGCCTATATGGAGCTTTAAATATTAAAATATGCCTCAGACAACTGAATACAAACTAATTCTGAAGTTCTTCACCTGAATATTGACACGTAACTAACGTAAAAACGCTCTAGTCTGAAGTCTAGCCGTCACTTTGTGTGGTGCATCTCTGGTTTGTCAGACTCATTATTCTGTTAAAGAAACAGCAGCTCGGGGACTTTGCATGCATCTTCATCAGTATGAAGACAGATGAGGAGTGTGATGGTGCTTTTTGGAGGAGGAGTTTTGTTTTAGTGGGAAGAGAGCATGAAACCAGGTGAACCAGAGTGAGTTCAGTCCGTCAGGCAGGCAGGAAGGAAAGAAACCAAGAGAGGAGCGAACTCAACCGGCAGTTCGTCCCGCCGCCGTCGACCCAGCGGCTCACGCTCCCTCAAACCTCAGTGGGACCAAACCAACATCTGGAAACAGCTGCAGTCCTGCAGTGTCTGCTTCCACTTTAACAGCCATCACGGTTTCTTTTGTTTCTTCTGGATGTGCATGTTATTCCTCCTTTAATAGAACAATCTACGACATTTTTATACAGTTTAATAATCGGTTGATCGAGCTTCAGGGAAATTAAGCAGCTTCATTATATCAGAGAGAAAGAGCCAGATACTTAATGACCAGCGTTTCTTTGGGGAAAGTTATGGACTAACTACACTGATGGTGACGTGAGCTGCATCAGGATCTGATTCAGCATCAGCTGGGGAACATGACTGATGCCGAGTTGACATATAAAGTTGACTTTACTTTAAAATGCATTTTTCAACAGCTAAAATGAACTGCTGATATTATTTATGTCTAAAATGTCATGGAATATTTTTACCGTTTGTGTTTTGAGTCTAAAGATTTTTCTTTTCTTATCCTGTAATGATTTGTCAATTTTTTTATGAAAAACAATTGAAGTGAAACAAATGAGCAAACCTTGAAAAACAGCATTGTATTTGAAACTTTGGATTATTTTACATTATTCAATATAATTCCATATTTCATCAATTTCATTAATAAATTTCAATCGTCCATTTTTTGGTTGTACGTCATATTTTTTTCCTGAGTAGTTGTAATTTGTAGGAATTTAAATGATAATAAGTTGAATTGTCACTGAGCTTCTTTGATTGACACATGATGGCTGATCTCAAACTCTCCGCTCGGTCGTTTAACGAACCGTCCAACATACTATTTAATCATTTGACTCCTGAAACTCTGCGTGTGAGTTGGGAAGCTGACTTCACCTCCTGGTTTCTTACAGCTGAAGCGTGAAGCTGAGCCGCTGAGCGGATGTCGGCGTCTTCGTTGCTGTTCTCACAGCTCGCTCCTCTCGTCCGGACGTCACTTTCTGGCTGAGCTGCAAAGTCACAAAGTCCAAGAAAAAAACTCTGAACTATTTCCGATGTTCAGCCTCATCAGCTTCACCTTAACTTCCTTGAACCCTTTCATCCGACACACCACTGCTGAAAAGGACCGTACCGCTGGTTTTGTGTTTGTCCTTTATATTCCTGCTGATTATTTCAGTTCAGTTTTGATTTGCTTTCAGGCCGAATAGTTTCAGTCTCTCTAACCTTAACAGTCTCTCCAGCCTCCGGTGGGGTGCGTTGATTAAAAACACGCTTTGACCTGATTTGCTGAAGTTTGGCCAACATTCGTCCATTAATAAATTAATTTGGGGATTATATTTCCCTTTAATTACCC
>NW_027185395.1:1884261-1926761 GCF_022577435.1 Embiotoca jacksoni
GGACTGATTGTTTTCCAGTTCTTAGTCATACCCCATGTGTTGCCATGGAAATGGATATTGCACTAACAAAAAGTTTTATATTTTGAGAGTGAATTGTTCCACAATATGAAAACATTTAGATGACATGTTTTATTTAGTTGGTAACTTGTTGTATAATAACAACACTGTCGTGCCCATAATAACGTTAAAGCATCACCCTCCAGTGTAATATTGCATAATTAACATGAAAGCATATTCACACATAATTCTTAACAAAATTTCCACAACAGTCATGACTACTACCTGTAGAGGTCTAAATAAATAAATACCTGCATCCTGCTGACCTCAGCGGTTATGATCCAGACCTTCAGGATGCCCGTCACCGACACGGCCACCACGGTGTCCTCTGTAGACAGACAGCAGAACAAACACTGAACAGTTAAGAAGATGTATGTTAACAAATCCGATGAGACAAACACAAAACCAAACATTCGTACTTCTCCTCACTAAACAAACATTTTATCCACTGACACGCTGCAGGAGCTGAAAACATGGATATTCAGCAGGAATATCGGCCTTCATCACCTGTGGCCTCATAACTATGCTTCATTTCACAGTCCCTCTGTGATGTGCAGCATGATTATCATCAAAAGAAGTGATTCCAGATTTATTCCTTTATCAGGTAGAATCTCATTTTTATTTCTCAACTTGCAATTTTTCTCTAATTCCTGCAATTTTAGGCAAAAAAAACCTCACAAAATCTTTTTTGAAAAATCTGCCACAAAAAACATTTTCACTCATTTCCACTCAGTGAAATCCTGGAGGAACTGATTTCATACAGTTCATAACAGCACTTTTGTTATTGTGACATCCTCGGGTTGGTGACTGGAAGTCCACCAACATTAAAAACTCATTGTCGGGTTTAAAAGCAGTTTCAATCTCCACAGATGTTTGTTTTGTCTGTTGGATATTTATCACAATGATTTGAATCCTCTCTCACTGATAAATTTGTATGTGTTGAGCTGTTTTATGTATTTGTTGGGTTTGTTTTGTACCAGCCAACAGATCCAAATGATCTCCAAGCTCACTCTGGTGTGTTTAGTTTTATTTATGCGGAAAAACAAACAATAAAATACAAAAAAAAAAATCTGACTGAGCTGATCGGTAACAGAAATTTCAGCTTTATGCATTAAAGCTCGACTTCTGAATTCTCTCTGTTGACGGGACTTAAATTAGATATCAGCATACGTAATATTAAAACCATACATCCTCCCTGGATGAATGAGTCCCAGCTGCACCGGCACCCCTCACCTTGTGTGCGGTGGGAACGGATGATGCTCATGGAGCTGATCCAGTCAGGAGAGATCTTAGAAACCAGCGAGTACAGGACCTCCAGGCTGGTGGCGTCCACCACCAGGATCTCTGGGTAATGGCCGTTACACAGCAGGCGTCCCTCCCTCTCAGTGCCGATGGTGAACTGATAGAACTGGAGAACCACAGAGGAGGAGGAGGAGGAGGAAGAGGAGGAGGAGGAGAGAATAAATGTCCAAAAATATGGTTTAAAAAAAGCTCATATTAAGACCCCTCCCCCTGATATGACCTCATTGGGCAGGTGTGCGTCTCACCTGTATGCCGGTGTGAGCACACGCCAGCTTCGTGAACTCAATGCAGCGTCCATCGTTTACATCCCATAAACACATCTCCCTGGAAACAGCAACAAACCACTATCAGACACAAGTGAAGTGAGAAAATGATCTGCAAATAAACTTACAGCCTTTTCTATTTGATGTGGGACTGAAAAACACAATAAATAAAATCTAATAAATATTGATTTTAAAATACACGGTTGATATTTGCAGATTCTAAATAAACTGATCAGATAATTTTACTTTACTAATTTTCGAGGTGTGTTGCTGGGGGGGGAGGGGTGGGGGGGCCTTTGGGGCTGTACTTGGTTTCACCTTTTCTTTCAGACACAGTAACACAGAGGGGAAGTTCTGCGCCAGTATTTTCTGTTGACCGCATCACCGATAGTTATTTTAAGTTTCCTTACATTTCCTTTGATTTTCAGGAACTGTTTGTGTTAATTAATAAAACTCCTAAAAGGCCTATTTATGGACTCCAGACACGAGCTTCACTCGGCCTCACAGTGGCTTCTTTAAGGGATTGTAGTCGCTGCATTCATATTGGATCTTTCTGAATAAAACTGTATTGAAGTGAAGCTATTTTACGACTCAGAAAGTCAAAGCAGATCAATGCGATGCCAGAAACAAAATGAAAAATGAAGTTGTAGAAACTTGCAAACAACCGGTGAACACAGAATACTTAACTGGGAGATTCTGGATGAGTTAGATGAAGAAATGAAAAGTCACTCTGCTGTGAGCATTAAGGAAACACCAGCTGTAGGATTCACCTATATGGAGCTAGTGAGAGGTGTGTGTGTGTGTGTGTGTGTGTGTGTGTGTGTGTGTGTGTGTGTGTGTGTGTGTGTGTGTGTGTGCGTGGGCGTGTTTGCGTGTTAAAAACTCACCCACTCTCAGACGCACTGACGATGTACTGCTTGTCGCTGCAGGTGCTGGCCTTGGACAGACAGGTGATGGAGGCTGTGTGACCGAACAACATGGCCCGCGGACAAATCTGAGCAGGAAACGAAACGTAAGGGTGTAAAATAAGATGATGAAGATTGTGAATAAGATCAACGACATCACCACCCTCCTCCTCATCGGTACCTCCAGCTCCGGCGTCATGTCCCAGAGGCAGATCTGCCCGTCATGGCAGCCGGTGATGATGGTGCTGAAGTCGTCCATCACCAGCAGGCTGCTGATGCAGTGGGTGGGAGCCGTACGGCCCCACAGCACGATGGGCAGAACCAGGTTGTTCCCGGACATTGTGGTGACGTGTCTGGAAGAAGAGTCCAGTCGAGTCCGAGTTTATTTACAGCCGGATATCACACAGCAAAATAAAGTAAAAACAACGACATCACAGAAACGTATAGAAGTGGGCGCACACACACACACACACACACAACACACACACACACACACACACAACACACACAACACACACACACACACAACACACACAACACACACACACACAACACAACACACACACACACAACACACAACACAACACAACACAACACACAACACACACACACACAACACAACACACACACACACAACACAACACACACACACACACAACAAACACAACACACACACACACACACAACACAACACACAACACACACAACACACACAACACACACACAACACACACAACACACAACACACACAAAACACACACACACACACAACACACACAACACACACACACACAACACACACAACACACACAACACACACACACACACACAACACAACACAACACAACACACACACAACACAACACACACACACACAACACAACACACACACAACACAACACAACACAACACACACAACACAACACACACACACACACACAACACAACACACACACACACACACAACAAACACAACACACACACACACACACACACACAACACACAACACACACAACACACACACAACACACACAACACACAACACACACAACACACAACACACACAACACACACAACACACACAACACACACACAACACAACACACACAACACACACAACACACAACACACACAACACACACAACACACACACAACACAACACACACACACACACACACACACAACACAACAAATTTGCACCAGAAACATCATCACTCATTAAAGGATTCTGACATTAATTCTGATGCCCGTCGTATCAAATCTATCAATTAAATGGAGTAAAATAAGTAAATCTCTGCAGAAACAGTCGGAGGACATCTGCTTGAGTCGGCGGTTCTTCAGTGTGGATCAGGACACGTTTGGGTTCACAGTGCTAAAACCTTGTGGCCCCAGACGACCCCTGAATGTGGTCTGACCTGATCTGCGTCTCGATGCGTCCTGGGTGATCTGATCACACTTGTTTACTTGTGATCGGATCAACCAGGACGCATCGACGTGCAAAAATAACAACAAAAGACTGTGTGGCTTTGTCAGTTAAATAAACAGGTACTTCATCATGATGCAGAAAGTCAACATTTCCACAATGACTTAACAAAAGACTTTGGTGCAAACACTGACCTGCCGGGTGCACTAGTGAGTCTCCAGCGGTTATACTGTCTGAATGATTGAGTCTTACATCTGTGGGCTTTTCATTTGGGCGTGGGACATTTCAGGTCTACCCTCACTGACATAAATGAGGTGACACACACAAATATAAATATCTGTAAATGCAACATAATACTGCAGCCCTCAGGGAGGACTGAGTGACGAGTGTTATAGAAGCTGTAGCAAGCTGGACCCAATAAAGTGGTCATTTATTCAACGTGACCTGCAGGTCCACGACCAGGAAATGGTGAAGATGCAAAAAACCAACAATCACTTGAACTCATCAGACCAGGAGGTTGGTTGTCACGACTCAGCTGTCACGGAGAGGTGTGCAGACACAGCAGGGAACACAAATAACACACAGTACACACGGTACACAGTACACAGTACACACAGTACACACAGTACACAAATAACACACAGTACACACAGTACACACGATACACACAGTACACACGATACACACAGTACACACAGTACACACGGTACACACGGTACACAGTACACACGGTACACACAGTACACACAGTACACAGTACACACAGTACACACAGTACACAGTACACACAGTACACACGATACACACAGTACACACAGTACACACAGTACACACGGTACACAAATAACACACAGTACACACAGTACACAGTACACACAGTACACACAGTACACACGATACACACAGTACACACAGTACACACGATACACACAGTACACACAGTACACACGATACACACGGTACACACAGTACACACGGTACACAAATAACACACAGTACACACGGTACACACGGTACACACAGTACACAAATAACACACAGTACACACGGAACACACTTTTCACAGGAACACAACAGCTGTTTTATTTCGTGCTGCATTTAATTAATTAACCTTCAAATTTAAAAGCTGCGCAGATCCGGTTTGAATGAATGTGTAACTCCAGGACAGCCGTTAAAGCAGCGGACGACACCGCGGACATCAAACACCAACGCGGACTGTCGGACGTCAGAGGACAGATTAGCTGTCATGTCGCTAAACTACACTCACAATGCAGCGACTTCCGGGATAGCAACACGGCTAACACAAACCAAAACACAACCGTGAAAACGGTAAACACTCACCGGAAATACCGGTCCTACTGGAACAGCTCCTCCCGACGGAAGCCTGTCGACGAACGGTTCCCTCCACGGACAATAAAAACAGAACGACCCCCTTTTTTCGGCTCGTTTTACCTCCGTGTCCCACCGACAAGCCGAAATGTTCGATCAGCTGATCACGCGACAACTTAAGAGTCAAATCCGGTTTTCGGGCTTTCACAATAAAAGAATTGCACCGTTGAGGTTTTTTCAAGCGGGATCTCGTTGGAAATTCACTCTTATGTTCTCGAAAACTACAAATAAAGAGATTATTCTAAATATATGCAATTAGTTTTATTTTGAAAGTTTGCATAAGAGATCTGTCTTGACGTTTCTAGCAATTTAAAACTTCCTGTTTGCGCAGTTGGCCTTAAAAACGAACGTTTATTCGTTTTTATTTATTAGTCGGTTTGTTCAATTTTGTGTTTATTTATTTGATTGAGCTGGCATCTCCTTAAATAGTCCCTTTTCTACATTGGAGCAATTCTGTTTTATTTTTCACTGCAAAAAAATATTTCCTCTCTTCCCGTGTCATCTTACATCTTGCTTAAACTATCATCCGTTTAATTTTTACTTTTCAGTTAGATATTGTAGTTTTCATCTTTAAAAAAAAAAGAATAAATAAATCATACCGGAAGTCATTTGTCATTGTTGTTGGTCGCGCCGCAAACGTCCTTTGACTTCCGTTTTCAACGTTTAGTCAACACGTGCGCGGCATTCACTCGGAGCCTCGATCATTTCACCTGATCTCAGCCTTTTCAGGACTCCTGTTTGTGCCTAACTGCATCCGGGTGGTCCGGTGGACCGGGTGGACGGGTGGACCGGTGGACCGGGTGGACGGGGTGGACCGGTGGACCGGGTGGACGGGTGGACCGGTGGACCGGGTGGACGGGGTGGACCGGTGGACCGGGTGGACGGGGTGGTCCGGTGGTCCGGTGGACCGGTGGACCGGTGGACGGGTGGACCGGTGGACCGGGTGGACGGGGTGGACCGGGTGGTCCGGTGGACCGGTGGACCGGTGGTCCGGTGGACGTCGTTAGAGTCGCTGTGCGCGTGTCACGACGTTGAGCGGAGGGAACGCGGCTTTATTCGGTGCCCGCTAACGTGCTAAGCTAACGTTAGCCGAGCCGGGAGGACAACATGTCCAGACGGCGCGAGGGAACCACGACGCGCCACGTGGAGGTTTAACAGCTGGTTTGAATCCGTTAGCGACTGAAACTAAGATGGATTACCAGTTCCCGCGGCAGCTTTTTCCTTCGTTTTACAACTGCGGGCCTCCGAACTCGGTCCTGAGACACTGCGCCGGAGACTGGGGCTGCTACTCCGGGGTCCGACCTCAGGTGGGTCCGCCGCGCTCCGACCAACACGGTCCTCTGGACACACGGAGACGTGAACCTGACCGACCTGTGAGTGGGTGAGGTCATCAGCGTGTTAAAAATCAACTGCATTGAAGAAGGAGCCATTTTCATTTTAATCAGGAGCAAATGTTTGGGTTTTTAAAGTAAGAAAAAACAACAGTTCTGGAAGCAAATTCCTCACTGCAACCAAAAATCAAGTTTGTAAGTAAAATATATAAACTGAGAATGTCGTGATTTGCAGCGCAAACAAATTAGCTCGGACAGTTTTGGTCACAGGATTAAAACTTTGACTTGTAAATCAAAAACCTCCTTGAAAGCAGATATTTTTGATTGCATCATAAAGACACAAAAATACCTTCATATAAATGGCCCATATGTAGTTTGTTACTACAACTTAAAAGAACTGTAGTGTTTCACAAATATATATATATATATATATATATATTGAAGAAGGAGCCATTTTCATTTTAATCAGGATATATATTTTTTTTTTTTTTTTTTTTTTTACCTCGTAGTCATCACTGTTTTTATTAGTGTTTAGATGTCAAGAGGTTCTGATCTTTTTTTCAAAAGACAAGAAAAGAACAAAAAGCTTTTACTTTTAAAAGCCGGGACAATAAATATATCAAGTAAAGCCTTGTGGCTATATGTCAAAATCATGTATTTAATTTAGAACTTTCTTTAATGAAGAATAAATACAATAAAATGGACTCCTACTAAGTCAACATTTAGAAATGGTCAACGTGTAATTAAAGATACTTAATGTGACTCATTATATTTTAGGTATGAAGACCTGGTTTAAGGTCAGGCAGGTCTTTGGGATCGTCTTTAGGAAAAGTCCTACTGAAAGCATCAGTGACTCCAACTGATGAGTGGTTCATCAACAGAAAGTATTGCAGGTCATTTTAATGGTTTTGATCTGTTTTCTGCTGTAAAACTAAATGACTTGCATGTAATCTTTTTTTTGGTTGGACTGGTTGTCGCCTGTATCTGTACTGATCCGATCATTGGATGTGTTTTCAGGGCGGCTCCGGTCCTCTCTCCAGCTGGACGTTTACGTCCAAGCATCAGGTCAGAGCGGAGACGTGGCGTCACACCGAGCCGGTTCCGGTTCCCCTCCTGCCTCCCAAAAACGGTGAGTCCCCCCGACGGACGTTTTTTCCCTCCGACGGCAGGTCACGTCGAGGAAGATGAAGCAGGTCTGAGACTCAATTAGCGTGAAGATGAAACAAACCACAGGATCAAAGTTTGGTTGTTTCAGCCGACGTCCTCAAAATTTTGGGTGTTAAATAAAAAAATTAAAAAGCAGTTCTTGACGTAATTGAGCGTAATAGTGCAGCGCCCGTTGAAAGCAGTCTGTTTGTCGCTATAATTCCTGTCTCGTGGTAACGCTGTGGACGTAGGTGGAGACACGCTCGACTAAGTGACCAAAAATGTTCATTTTATCATTGAATAGAGGAGACGGAGGCTTCACTGCCTTCATTGTGCACTTTTAGCCAGCAATAATATTTACAATAGCTTTTTAACAACCGGTTATAACAGTTAAATGTCATTTAAATTAGAAAATATATTTTTTTATGTAGAATATCCATCAGTGGAACTTAACAAAGTACATTTACTTATGATACATTCATAAAGATCTTATATAGATTTGCTGTAGATTAAACTACCAAGGTGTGTAGTTATTACAATTAACTCAACCTTAAACACCTACAGCAGTAAAATGTGACATAAAATAATACAGCTCTTAGCTCGACCTCGTCACGTTGCTTTTTTCACGCAACGCTTCTTTATGAAAACGTATTTAATAGTTTGAAGCTGGTGGGACGATCGGTTGGAAAGATATACCAAGGACAGACAGACTTCGGGAATTATATAGAGGGATGTTGACATAATCCCTGTAATGTATAAATTATTTATATGTGTGGTTGAATCAGTCCAGATTACACAGCAGGTCCTCCTGCTTGGCTCTAAATCTGGTGTTTCGCGTGCAGATATTTTGATTTTCAAAAGCGAATGAGCAGAAAAAATAGTTTAGAGAGAAAATTCAACGTCTTAAATCATGTTTAATATTTGTCTGGTAGAATACATCTCTTTCTTCTTTTTTTAATTGGTTGTAAATGTATTACCATAGAACTATTGTTTATTGTATTGACTTTGACTTTTGAGTGTATTTGTGAACACTTTTTGCAGCTTTCCTTTGGCCTTTAACGCCTCCTGATCCACTGGACTTCACAGAACATGTGAGTAAACCAGCTCAACCCGTTAAAAAGGGAGAGAAGCTGCTCTCAGATTTAAAGGTCCCATATCTTCCACTATTCTGGTGTTTTGTTTGCAGTCCTGATCTCCATGAGAAGATATGTTTGTGGTTTTAAGTACCACAAATAGTTATATTCTCTCTCTGTGGAGCTCTACAGGCTGATTTGTGTCTGTGTCTTTAAGGTGCATTTAAATCAGTGACCCTCTCTTCTGATTGGCTGACTCTTTTCTGAGTGACACATGCCCAGGCCAACCACAGGTCTTCTTCAGGCTTGGAGCTTGCTAGCTCAGCAACAGATAAACTGCCTGGTGCTTCTTCCATGTCAGTGGTTGGACAGTTGGCTGTGCGTGAGACATATGACATCAGTGTGAGTTTGTGACATCACAAACTTGTCAAAGTCCAAACAGCGCAGTTGCTGTGGTCTATGCACTGAACATTTTTGACACTATCACAGTATTTACATCGAACCTAGTCCAGGTTAAAAATCCAAAAGAAATAAAAGTCTGAATTTTTATAATATGGGACCTTTAAGAAACGTGTTATGCATTTTTAATAGGGTCAGAAATTTGTACATTGCTCAAATACAATCAGTCCTTTCAGGATTTTGCAGTTTTTTTGTGATTGTTGCGATCAAAAATGTTTGATTTTGCAGAAAATTTTACTCAAATATGTCGATGTAATTTGTGGAGTTTTAAGTGAGTTTTTTTTGCAGAAAATTGCATCACATTTTTTTTTAACCACTACTTGATAAAGGAATAAATGTGTAATCACTTCCTGTGATAATAATCCTGCTGCACATCACAGGAATATTTTAGTTCTCATCTTTTTTATGTATTTATTGAACTTGGAGAACCGTGGAGATAAAATCTCCTAAAAGGTCCTAAAAGCTGCGTATGTTCCCAGAACAGACCATCTGTGACTGGAATATAGTAACAAGGACTACATCAGCCTTTCAAAATAAGAGCTTTAGATGCTGTTTAATTCATGTTCATTCAACACATAGACCTGCTGGATGAAACAAACAAAGAGACGTCTCTGACAACTGGACGTGTGGAGAAAACTCATTTAACATCCAGTAATATGGAATCACTTCCTTTGATCACAAACATTTAATCATCATTTTAATGTGAAGAACACATTTCCCACAAACCCACAAATATTGAAAATATTTACTTTGTTTTAATACTTTCAGCTCAGATTCTGATGACGATGTTTTTTGGTGGAAAAATCGCAGGAATTTTATTAAATTACAGCCTCCTGCAAATATTCTATAAATTGCTTGACTTGTGTTCATTATTGCGATCGCAAGATCAGTTTCCTGACGGGACTGAACGAGATTCAGCAGCTCACTGGGACAGTAAACTGGATTCTTCTCATAAAAGTACAGAGGTCAAACATTAACAATAAAGTAATGTGTCATTTCATGCACGATGTTTCCGTCACCAAACAAAAGGAGTCGTCGTCCAACAGTTGTTTGTTTGTTTGTTTGTTGTGTATTTAGATGCAGAACTTCTTCATGGATCACTCGCAGGACGCCTTCGGCTGCATGAGCGACATCCTCGGAGAAAACTTCAACTTCAGAAGAAAAGTGAAAAAGGTGAGGTTAGGTTAGGTAGTTACTTTATTAATCCCCGAGGGGAAATTTTTGCGCTATGGCAGCATACAGAAGCAATAAGATAATAATAGAACAATAGAAAAGCAATAAAATAGCAGTAAAAAATATTAAATATAAAATGCACAGTATATACAGTACAGTATATATCTATATATATTATATACAAACAACCAAGAAACACAGTCAACAGTGTTATTGTTGTGTGATGGATTTTGCCAGAGGTGAGTTATTGTACAGTCTAATTGCGGTCGGCAGGAATGATCTCCTGTATCAGGAATGATCTCCTGTATCAGGAATGATCTCCTGTATCTGGAATGATCTCCTGTATCAGGAACCATCTCCTGTATCAGGAACCATCTCCTGTATCAGGAACCATCTCCTGTATCTGGAATGATCTCCTGTATCAGGAATGATCTCCTGTATCAGGAATGATCTCCTGTATCAGGAATGATCTCCTGTATCTGGAATGATCTCCTGTATCAGGAATGATCTCCTGTATCAGGAACCATCTCCTGTATCAGGAACCATCTCCTGTATCAGGAACCATCTCCTGTATCTGGAACGATCTCCTGTATCTGGAATGATCTCCTGTATCAGGAATGATCTCCTGTATCAGGAACCATCTCCTGTATCAGGAACCATCTCCTGTATCAGGAACCATCTCCTGTATCTGGAATGATCTCCTGTATCAGGAATGATCTCCTGTATCTGGAATGATCTCCTGTATCTGGAATGATCTCCTGTATCTGTCCTTGTGACAGCGGAGCTGGAGGAGTCTTTTGGAGAACGTCCTCCTCTGTCCCTGCAGCAGGTGGAGAGGGTGGACAGGATTATCCAATATGGATAATAGTTTGTCCAGCGTCCTCCTCTCCACCACCTTTTCCAGACTATCCAGATTGTAGTCGATGATGGAGCCGGCTTTCTTAACCAGTTTGTTAAGTCTGTTGGTGTCACCGGCTCCAATGCTGCTCCCCCAGCAGACCACAGCGAAGTACAGTTCACTGGCCACAACAGATGGTAGAACATCTCCAACATCTCGCTGCACACATTGAAGGATCGAAGTTTCCTCAAGAAAAAGAGTCGACTCATCTCCTTCTTGTAGACAGCGTTGATGTTGGTCTTCCAGTTCAGTCAGTTGTCATGGAGACACCAGGTACTTGTACTCCTCCACCATGTCCACCTCCTCTCCCAGAACTCTCAGCGGTTGTGGAGCCGTCGTCTTCCTCCTGAAGTCGAGTTTCACCACAACTCACGATTTACTCATTAATACATTTATTTGAAACTCTGGGAGACAAAATAAACAATTAACAGACATCATCTTACAGACAAAACTATAAAAAAAACTATGATACCAGAGGTGATCAGAAAGTTTCATTACTGTTCCTGTTTTGTTGAGGTTTTTTTTACCTGCCTTCATTGCTTCACTGCTCCATCAGTCCTTTGATCTCCAGCTGTTCCTGTTTATCTCATCGGCTCTGCATGTAGTTCTTCTATTTATAGAAGGAATGAAACGTAACTGACGACACGACGTTGGAAGATTCTTCCTCGTATGTGAATTAATTTAGTGGCTAAAATGACCCATTAAACGTTTCCTGTAAAAGTTTTATTTAATGAGAAGACCTCATCGGACAGAGATCTTATACGTATTTAATGTGTGTAAAAACAGTGAGGAAGACGTGCTCTGAGCTGGAGGCAGCATCTGTGTGTGTTTGTGTCATCAGATTGTGTGTGTGTGTGTGTGTGTGTGTGTGTGTGTGTACACCGTTTCTTTTGCAGAAATACCGCAACGATTCAGTGAACATGTGGAGGGTGAAATATTTCCTGGAAATGCTGAAGTTTAACATGTGAGTAGACCAGAGCGAGTGGTGTTGAACGGTCTGATTTGATATTCGTGGTGGTCTAATCGGAGGTTTTATTTCTTCGCGACGTCTCCCAGATGTCCTGAGACGTATCAGTCCAGAGTGCTGAACGGCTACAGCAGCCTGCTGTCGGACGTGGTGCACGCCGTCCCTCCGGAGCTGCTGGGCTCGCTGCTGTACGAGGAGCTGACGGAGCAGAAGGACCGGCTGCTGTTCTCTGAAGGAGCCACCGGGGGCGCTCTGGCCTTCGTCCCCTTCTCACAGAGCAGCGGCAGCTCTCAGCACGGCTGCCTCCTCTATCCCAGCAGCATCGGACTGGACCGCCTCAGTATCCTGCAGAGCACATTCAATGCTGGAGAGATTTAAAACTCAGAGTATGAAAAGTTAGTGACACGAATTCAGCAGGATTTTAACACAATTTATTCTTCACAAAAAAAATTCCGGCGTTGGGCAGAATACGAACGTCAGGAATATCAAACGGGCCTCATAGTGTGAATTAACTATCGACTGTTTATAAAAGTGTTCATAGCTTTAAGCTGCAATACCACCAAGTGCCACTAGAGGTCGACTTTAAGCGGCAACTATGAGTCACGTCACCTATTGGTTCATGAACATTATGAATCCTCCAGTTCAGATTCTGTCCATCACCATCTTTGCTAGTTCGGAGCACTTTGGAGCAGGAAGTGACCATATTTGGATGAGCTGGGGGAGGAGCCAGCGGTGGATCTGACTGTTCTGATTGGAAACCTGACGATACTACGTCCCGCCCACCGATAGCTGTAACCTGACTGCACCGCAGGCCTGTCAATCAAACAGACACGCCCCCAAAAACAGGTCTTCTTGAATCTTCTTTTCTAATGAATGAGGGATTATTTTCAGATGGACCTCCAGAAAACTAATAAGAAGGAGTGACTTTAGCTAACAACACCGAGATAACTGATGGACACATTTTATTCACTTTGGATTTGATGAGAGAAGTTGAATGGGAGTCTATGGAGCCGGAGGCTTTTTGGAGCCGACCTCTAGTGGCACTCGCTGGTATTGCAGCTTAAGACACTTCTGTCCACTTTTATATACAGTTTATGGTTTGTGCATGTAAGCGTTTAACAACAAAGTAGAAAATGTTGAACCATCTCTAAATTACCATCTTTGGATAGAGGGGAATAAATGCATCTTGAGAAGTGGTTCAGTGATAGAGGAGTATTTTTCTTTTATGTTCCTGCTGTTTCTGCTTCTTAACGCAGTATCTCAGACTTCCACACGGTGGAGCTGCAGCACCACAGAGGGAGCTCTTCCTGTGTGGACACCAGCAGCAGCAAACCTGTCAGCTTCCAGCTCAAAGGCCCCATCAGACAGATCAGCTGCAGCTGCCTCTTCAACGACTGTGAGAAGAACAGATTATAATTTGAATGATGTTTTCCTGCAGGTTGTTTGCTAGTTTTGAGACGTGTCCGTGATGTCTGCAGGCTGTTTGCTGGTTTTGAGACGTGTCCGTGATGTCTGTAGGTTGTGTTGCCGTGCGCTCAGATCACCTCTGTGGAGTTTGGAGGTTCGGTGAAGGGAAGGAGCCCCGGCTGCTGCAGGTGGTCGACACCAGAGAGGTCGCGACCTGCATCAGCGTCAGGTCAGCGGTCATCAGGAGGAGCAGCTTCAGCTCCCGACAAGGAAACTTAATGAGTTGTGTTGAAATGCGTTCCTCTCTGCTGTGTTCAGTCCTCATATCTTAGGTGAAGTTCTGGTGGCGAGTGAGAGCGGAGCGGTGAACCTGTGGACCGTCGGCCGAGGGTGAGGAAGGGTGAACGTGAAGCTTTCATCTGCTTAAAGTCTGCAGGGAAACTAAAATGATGCTCTGACCCGTCAGGCTGCAGGAGGTCCGGGCGGAGGACAGCAACCTGTACTTCAACGCCAAGTCGCCATGGAGATGGTGCGAGTTCTCCGCCCACCCCAGAGTGATGCTGTACGCAGACAGAACGGGCGTGGAGCTCTCAGACATGAGGGTGAGTCCACAGGTTCACTTCAGTGAGACTTTATTGGGAAGATAACAGCTGATGACGTTGTTTCTATATTCCAGTCACAGACGGTCTGTTCTGGAAACATGTAGCTTTTAGGACCTTTTAGGAGCTTTATTCCTTTTTTAGGTGGTGCTTTAAAAAAAGTCTCATTTTTCATTCTCTGCCGTAAAGATCGAATATTTTTGCTCGCAACAATCACAAAAAAACTGGAAATCCTGGAGGGACTGATAATTGTTTGTTTAAGAAAAATTAGACAGAGCAGTTAAAAGATGAATTGTTTCTGTTCTAAAGTCTTTTGTTTCAGTCACTAGTGACACTGAAGGTTTGACCTTGTTTGTGAGGCTGTGAAACCAATGTTCCTTCATCAGGTTGTGCTTAAAAAAAAAAAAAAATCCCATTTTACACAAACAAGGAACATAAAACTCAACAAATTACATCGCTTTTTCTTTTTGAAAATCTGCTGCAAAATCAGCTCAGGAACCATGTGAATCCCTTCTGATCCGAACTTTAAGAAGATATTAGAAGCTTGTTTTACTGTGAGGAAATCTCTGCTCCTCATCTGAAGAAGTTTCCATGTATAAAATATGTTGTTTTCATGTCCTAAAAATGTTTTCTTCCTCTTCTTATCTCCTCGTCTCCTCCTTCCTCTCGAGCTTCCTTCCTGTGACCCCCCGCTACCTCTGTCCTCATCCCTCTCTGTCCCATACTTTCTCCTCCTCCTCCTCGTCCTCCTGCTACTGCTCCTCTTCCTCCTCCTCCAGGAGAGTCCGGTGTCCAGCCACACTCTGTTTCGTATCAGCAGCACCTCAGAGTGTCGGAGTGGAGAGAGACTGATGCTGTGCAGATATCTGGGAGACGCCCACTCCTTCCATCACCTCATCACCACACAGGTACTCTCACATACACACACAGTTACACACTGTCACACACTGTTACACACTAACATACACACACTGTTACACACTAACATACACACACAGTTACACACTGTCACACACTGTTACACACTAACATACACACACTGTTACACACTAACATACACACACTGTTACACACTAACATACACACACAGTTACACACTGTCACACACTGTTACACACTAACATACACACACTGTTACACACTAACATACACACACTGTTACACACTAACATACACACACTGTTACACACTAACATACACACACTGTTACACACTAACATACACACACTGTTACACACTAACATACACACACTGTTGCACACTAACATACACACACTGTTGCACACTAACATACACACACTGTTACACACTAACATACACACACTGTTACACACTAACATACACACACTGTTACACACTAACATACACACACTGTTACACACTAACATACACACACTGTTGCACACTAACATACACACACTGTTACACACTAACATACACACACTGTTACACACTAACATACACACACTGTTACACACTAACATACACACACTGTTACACACTAACATACACACACTGTTACACACTAACATACACACACTGTTACACACTAACATACACACACTGTTACACACTAACATACACACACTGTTACACACTAACATACACACACTGTTACACACTAACATACACACACTGTTGCATACTAACATACACACACTGTTACACACTAACATACACACACTGTTACACACTAACATACACACAGTTACACACTAACATACACACACTGTTACACACTAACATACACACACTGTTGCACACTAACATACACACACTGTTACACACTAACATACACACACTGTTACACACTAACATACACACACTGTTACACACTAACATACACACACTGTTACACACTAACATACACACACTGTTACACACTAACATACACACACTGTTACACACTAACATACACACACTGTTACACACTAACATACACACACTGTTGCATACTAACATACACACACTGTTACACACTAACATACACACACTGTTACACACTAACATACACACACTGTTACACACTAACATACACACACTGTTACACACTAACATACACACACTGTTACACACTAACATACACACACTGTTACACACTAACATACACACACTGTTACACACTAACATACACACACTGTTACACACTAACATACACACAGTTACACACTAACATACACACACTGTTACACACTAACATACATACACTGTTACACACTAACATACACACAGTTACACACTAACATACACACACTGTTACACACTAACATACATACACTGTTACACACTGTTACACACTAAAACATTGTGACACTCTTACACACTCTGACAAACACTTTGTTTTGTGCTTTAATGTGAATTGTTTTTTCGTAGGTGCTCGTTAAGTTGAACATTTTTCTTCTTTTAACTCGACTGTAACTGAAGACGTTTTTCTTCCATCCTGTCTGTCTGTCCATCAGTACTCGGCCTACATCATGGACGAGCGTTTTCCCTGCGTGCCCATGCTGAAGTTGGATCACATGATGCAGTCCCCGCCTGTGTTTTGTCACGTGGTTCCTGGCTCTGCCTCCTCTGGTTCAGTGGGTGAATTAAACACCACGAAGGTTCTGCTCGGGTCCGGCAGATCTCAAGAGATCACCCTGCTGCAGTACTCAGGTCGGGGAGGGGGGGGACCGCAATGCAGACGGGCTTCTTCATCACTTCATTTTAGTTTTATTTAATTTTACTTTATTTATACTTCTACACTACATCTGTGTAACAATCCCACTGTGTCTTTGTGTGTCCAGGAGGCCGGGCGGAGGCCAGTTCCAGTCGAGGTCCACCTCAGGCTCTGCTCAGACCCAGAGACAGTCTGAACCGGCTCCCGGTCCAGATCCCACACCGCCTGCACACGGCAGCCAACAGACTGTCCTCACCTGCTGCAGGTAAGGACGGAAGTGTGTACAAAACACATTTATGGGACAAACACATTGTGAGGAGATTCAGGCTGGTCGCCACAACTTTAGCAGTTTACAGGTTCAGACTGGTTTTGGTTGAGGTCAGCGTCAGGTCGGTTTGGACGAGGCTGGTTTGGTAAGTTTGCATGAACCTGCAGCAGCTCACTGTTTTATCCGTCGTCAGGTCTGTCTGGTATCCAGAAGAGAGCAGCCAGCGGTGTGGAGGAGTGCATGTGCGTCCTGCAGCTGACGGAGGCCGGAGATATTTTCTATCAGATTCTGGAGCCTCAGCAGCCGCTCGCCGACACGTCTCGACCTCCGGCGGCAGACGACCAACTCGAGCTTCGACGAGCAGCCAGATCACAGACACGACATTCACTGAAAGAAGCCACGATGTTGAGGAGAAAAGCAGCAGAGCAGCTTCCAGCGGCGTCTCAGACGGTCGCGTCGAACACGTCGAGCGACGAGGACGTCGTCGGACCCACTCAGGGTCTGACTCAGCATGGCGTCGTACCTGAAACACCGGAGAGACAGGAACCAGACTCTGACTCCGAGGACTCACAGTCACGACGAAGAAGTCAAAACCTGAAGCGGCCGTGGCTGCAGGTGGTCGTCAACGACGATCCAGAGCTGGACCAGGTGAATGGGTTGGAGGCTGGCGGAAATGTGGCTGAAGATGGAGGTGATGAGGAGGAGGAGGAGACTCTACTGCAGCTTAGCAACAGCATCCTGGACACATGGAAACGCTGGCTCCAGAAACTAATGCAGAAAAGTTATAAAAAGAAGCCCCGCCCACACTGCTCTCAGCACGTCACCATGGATACGACCAACCTGCTGCGCCTCTCCGATGATAACGAAAGAGATCCGTCAGAGAAGGAGCGTGTGCGCCGCCTGAGGGAGGAGCTGAGGTCAGGTATGTTCTCACGCTCGTTGCTGCTGCACGGCGCCGTCTCCGCCTTCATCGGGGCTCCGGATGTCGTACCGGTACCGACCGAGGTGAACGCAGAGCACTGGACCGACCCGGTCAGCCAAAGACTCACCGTCTCCTGGCAGGGGGAGGAGGCGTGGCGGGCGTGGTGGGAGGACAAGCTGGGGATGAACAAGGAGGCGAAGGTACAGGCTCTGAGGAGGAAGAGGAAGAAGGAGAAGGAGGCAAAGAGAGCCGGCAGCCACCGATGGGAGCTGACCGGGAGCTTCACCTCCTCCGTCAGCTACCAGTCGGACCTGGACGACTTCTCCGAGAGGGGCTGGTCCTCAGCGGCGAGCCAGGGGGAGTGGTCAGACACGGAGGGGAGGAGGGGGAGTGGCCGTATGCTGGACGTTTCAGAGCAGGAGACGGACGGAGCGCCTACATCCTCCACCGTTCGGTCTGAGACTCTCCTCCCCTCCCCCGTCAACACACCTCAGAGGGTCGAAGATGGACAGGATGACCAGGAGACTCCCAGCTGGACCCGCCCCATCTCTCTGTCCCCGACAGACAGCCCCGCCTCCACACCGGCCAGCCGGAGGAGGAGCAGCTGTCCAGCGGACGACTACCTCAGCTCCCTGGTGGAACCGCAGGTAAGGGTGTGTTAGTGAGACGTCACGTCGATACAGAGGCTGTCGTCGTGGTTACTGGGAACAGTTTAGTGAACTCTGTTTCCTCTGGGATGGAGTCTCAAAAAATAAATATCAACAACCAGCAAAATCTGAAAATTCAAACATGATTTGACGATACGTTTTCTGTTTGACTCAAATTGACCCAGTGGGTTTACGTCCATCAGCTGTCAATCATTCTCCCAGTTCTTCAATCGTAACTGTCCCTTTTTCTAGATTTAACAACCATCAATGATCTCCTGTTGGTTATTCTGCAACTCTTAGTTTATAAAATGTGTTCTTGTATAATTTTGAGGAACTTGTATGGCCCAGCCGGGGTATCAGCACAGCTTTCCTCAGACCAAACCTGTTTCTGTCCCACGAAATTATACGACTTCAATTCTTCTGTTTTAATGGTCCCAAACACGTAAAAACAGCAGTTTGAGCTCCTTTTTTTGCTTTTATTTTGACAGTCTTGAGTTGACAGGAAGTGAGGTCATGTAACAAAGGTGCTGATCTGGACTCAAAAAGAAGATGTTGATGTTGGGACAGAAAAAGTCCTTTTAAAGATGTCATTCACCTTTTTCCTGATGTTTCCAGGACGGCCCATCAAAACATGACGGTTATTTCCTGGAGGAGGGGGGCAGCCTTCCCCCTCGGCCTCCACCTGCAGCCTCCTCCTCTCGGGCCCGAACCCCCCCGAGGACCCAGAGGGCGGATCTCTCCAAGGACTTCTGGTTGGGCTCCCCTCAATCTCTGCCCTTCTCCCAGAGTTCACAGGCTCGACTGTCGCAGGCGTCTCAACCCAAGAACAAGAAGTCTCGGATGGGATTTTGAGCCGTTCGATTGGTCGGTCGGAGACGGGAATGTATCGTTTGGATTTCCTCGTCCCGGATGTACGAAATGGATCTCTACGTTTCCCACTGGGATTGTAAATCCAAAAAGTGAACACACAAACTGGATAACTAACTGGAAAAAGTCTGCAAACATCTGCAAACATCTGGGGGCCCAAGAAGACTGCAGACCGGTTTGGTATGAGTTTATTATCTGTGTGTGTGTGTGTGTGTGTGTGTGTGTGTGTGTGTGTGTGTGTGTGTGTGTGTGTGTGTGTGTGTGAGTGAGATGTCAGGAACATGAAAGGATCTGAGCTGCTGCTGGATTTATTTTTGCCTCTCAGGAGGCCGAGCTGATGTTTCAGGCTGATTTATGTTTCTTTTGTTTGACGCTGATTTTCATATCAGCACATAAAGAAGTCCTAAAGACGAGTTAACGTGGTTGATGACTTGGATGTGACGGGGAAGTGTTCCCCAGGTGACGCTTTCTATCTGCGGAGTGGGAGATATAATCTGAGGGGCTGTAAAGTGTCACGTCCTGCTGGTTTGTGACTTCCTGTCGTGTCTGTGATGTCACATGTTTGGATTTGGAAACGCTGCATTGAGCTCCAGCTTTTCACCTCCACACACGCTGAATCCCTCCAGCAGAGGTGGAGAGTGCAAAGCTACACAGAGCCGTCCTGACCAAAAAAATAAAGCCTCATTAATGGGAAATAAACCAGGTTGAAAATGATTGTAAAGTCCTCTGAGGACGTTCAGTGGGCTGTTGAATACTGGAGTTCAGATCCAGGCTCAGACGTGTCCGGATGTGTTTCGAAAATTGATATTTGGAGTAAATATGGAAGAAAAACAAGCAAAACACGGAGCTGCTGACCAATCAGAAGAGAGCTGGTCAGTAGGAGGGTCTTAAAGAGGCAGGATTCAGACAGATTCAGTTTTTAATCTGTAAATCATGCAAAGACTGAACTTTGAAACAACTTTAAATCACATCAATCTGGATTATTTATTAAAAAGCAGCCGGTCTTTGTTGGAAATGAAATGACTGACTGACTTTGTTTATCACAATGTGAAATCTCTGTCTTCAAATGGTCCTGAGCAGCTGTCTCTGCTGTGATTGACAGGTGTGCTGCTGATGTTCTCATCAGTCCAGCGTCCAGAACAAAAGGAGAGAATGGACAGTTTTATTTTGAAGTACTGAAGAGACTTCCTGTTTCAACTTGTCTGTGTTTATCGGTCAGTTCTGCTTTGTTTGGTGCCGTTTGATCGTTTTTCCAGGACGTCTGCGTTGTTCATGGACTTTTGTCTCCACAGGTTCTTCAAAGAAAGACCTCACTGTGCTAAATAATTGTTCTACGTTTCCACAACTGCTTTTCTAAATAAAAATGGATTTTCTCAATAAAAAGACGACATAATAACTGTTTGACTGTCAGTATTCTGGAGAAAAAACAACAGATTTCTGGGCAGAAAGAAACTCAGATTTTACAGATTAAAGATATTATGACGTGTTCGCAGTGAGCACTCGGGGTCGGATCTCACTTCTCCTGTCTGTATGCAAATAAACACAGCACTTAAATAAACGTGAACACGTACAGAAACATGGGAAGACGAGATTTAAAATAAATTTACTTATGACGTAAATCCCTCAAGGGTTATGCGGCAAAACGTAAATGTCTGAATATCAGAGTTTGTAATTCACAACCTGAACCGTCAGGCCTGACCCCATCATTTAGATTATTGAATGATTCCAGAGGGTTTGAGAGGGTTTGAGAGGGTTTGAGAGGGTTGGGCTCTGCGCTGCGGTGGATAAATGATCTGTGAGGGGGCGGAGCTTCTACAGCTGTGAGTCTGATGTGTGTCAGAAGTTACAGACGGGTAAACTCGGCCTGAGTCTTTGTTCAGTAAATCTCTTGGAGGAGGTTTTGTTTCTTTTGGATGTTATTTGTTGTATGAAGTGTCGGATTCCAGCAGCGGCTTCAGTTTCAGTTGGATTTCAGAAAATGAATCCAAGCAACTGGTTGTTGTTGATGATGAAAGGAGAAAGAAAGAAAAAAAGACCGACAGCAGATTAAAAATAAGATTTTTTTTTTTATAAGATTTTCTTTTTTCAGTACAGGTGACAAAAATAATAAATAACTTAATATCTACAAAGACCTATTAACAGTTGTTGTTGTTTTTTTACATCATTTACAGTTTTACATGTTTTTGTATAAACATTTTTTAGACTTTTTCTTGACACTGTCAGCATTATTTCGTTCCATACAGCATTCTCTCTGAAAACACCACAGACTTTTTTTTTTAAGCTACATCCTAAAATTGGCAACTTGAAGTTTAAACCAGGGCCATACGTACACACACATCCACAAACACACTCGTTAAATGTTTTTATCTGAACACCCTGCGGGGTCAAACACAAACCTCCAGTTTCACCATTTAATACTTGAAATGAAAATAAAAAAAATTGTGCAAATTAAAGTTCAGCTGCAGAAGACGGGAGCAGCCACGGGAGTTTCCAGTTTTCAGTCGGAGCGATGTTATCTCTGCTCCGTTATTTGAACAGCTCAGCGGTGACCAGGACAGAGAGATAAAGTGACCCTGGAAACACATCTGCTCTGTGAAAAAGCCCAGAGAGACGCTGACATCTTGTTATAAAAGTGCTTCTCTCTGCATAACGAGCTGAAAACACCACGACCGCCGCCGCTCTCGGCTTCTGTTCGCCACCACGACTCCTCATCCTCAGTAATAACAGTCAAAAAACAGTTTAGTCAATAAAACTCAAGTGTTTTGGCAAATGGTCGGGTCTGACGTGACGTCGTAAAGAAGAGCGGACGCGGAGCAGACCAGAGTTTATCCGCCGGACGGGCCGTGACGACCCGGCGGTCTGGAATGTGACACCTGAACATGCACCGAACATGTCTACACACTAAAGCTCTACATCTACTGCTCAGCTGCCCGTTGTTGTGCAATTCTCCCCCGGCACCGGAGCTTATCGGACAATAAATAAAAAGGGTGAAGAAGTTAGAGACGGGTGGGGGTGGGGGTGGAGGCAGCAGAGGCTTTCAGGCGTGGAGGTACTGGCGGTGTTTTTGGAGACGGAGGTGCAGAGGGAAGAACGGCCCTTCGGCGTCGCTGCCCAGAGAGCTGCTGAGAGACTCTTCACCCGAACTCATCGTGTCCTCGCACGAGTCCTCGCTGCAGAGACAGAGGACATACAGTTAACATACAGTCAGTATACAGTTAACATACAGTCAGTATACAGTTAACATACAGTTAACATACAGTTAACATACAGTCAGTATACAGTTAACATACAGCTAACAACCAAAAAAACGTTTTAAGAAGCAACATCCCTTTTGTTTGGTGTTTTAAATTGACTTTCAGTTTTGTTTGCTGTCGATCAGAGTGGAGGTGAATCGAACTTTGTGCTTTTTAACAACTTGTTAATGTTTATGTAAAACTGGTCAGAGCAGAAGTCACATGACTTGGCAAGAAAACAGGAAATAGTCAGCATTTTTTCAACCTTGAGCTCAGACCATCAGCTGATCTTGTGTTGTGACTTGTTACTCAGCTGACTGCCAGCCTGTTAAACATCTGTTCAATGTTAAGGTGAGAAACATACGGTCATAAAAACATATTCTAACAGCTGTTTGATGATCAGCTGGTTCAGCTTCAGTTTATTTCCTCCTTTTATCGTTTCATAAAGTTGAATCAGACAGAGTTGCATAAAGGTGAGGCATAATGTGACGTCATGGAAACGTGTGTGTGTGTGTGTGTGTGTGTGTGTGTGTTACAACACATCAGTAACTCGGGTGTTGCTGCTCAGCTGGTTGCATCAGTCCACGTTTCTCACCAGTTGTTTTTTTTAAAGGAAAATGTTTGTGCTGACACATGCTGCGTTACCTCAGCGCGAGGACACACCTCTAGCACGGTGTGTGTCAGTGTTGTGTTAGTGTAGACTGAAATATGGAGGGTGTGTTATGACACACAGGGTGCGTCTGATTCCTGCTCGTTTCAAACACCTGGGCTGGTATTTAATCTGCTGAGCTGTCACATGATGTCAACGTGATGTCAGCAACACAGTGAAACTGAAACTCTAACATGGACTTCAACAGTTTCACTCTTAGTTCTTATCTTTTATCTGATATTTCCTCAAGTTTAATTTTGGCATTTTATCAGGAACGAGTATTTCTCATTTGTTTCTCAGGTGTGTTTCAGGTCCTGACAGAGTTAATGTGTTCAGGTGTGTTTCAGGTCCTGACAGAGTTAATGTGTTCAGGTGTGTTTCAGGTCCTGACAGAGTTAAGGTGGTGTTCAGGTGTGTTTCAGGTCCTGACAGAGTTAATGTGTTCAGGTGTGTTTCAGGTCCTGACAGAGTTAAGGTGGTGTTCAGGTGTGTTTCAGGTCCTGACAGAGTTAAGGTGGTGTTCAGGTGTGTTTCAGGTCCTGACAGAGTTAATGTGGTGTTCAGGTGTGTTTCAGGTCCTGACAGAGTTAATGTGGTGTTCAGGTGTGTTTCAGGTCCTGACAGAGTTAATGTGGTGTTCAGGTGTGTTTCAGGTCCTGACAGAGTTAATGATGTGTTCAGGTGTGTTTCAGGTCCTGACAGAGTTAATGATGTGTTCAGGTGTGTTTCAGGTCCTGACAGAGTTAATGTGTTCAGGTGTGTTTCAGGTCCTGACAGAGTTAATGTGTTCAGGTGTGTTTCAGGTCCTGACAGAGTTAATGTGTTCAGGTGTGTTTCAGGTCCTGACAGAGTTAAGGTGGTGTTCAGGTGTGTTTCAGGTCCTGACAGAGTTAATGTGTTCAGGTGTGTTTCAGGTCCTGACAGAGTTAAGGTGGTGTTCAGGTGTGTTTCAGGTCCTGACAGAGTTAAGGTGGTGTTCAGGTGTGTTTCAGGTCCTGACAGAGTTAATGTGGTGTTCAGGTGTGTTTCAGGTCCTGACAGAGTTAATGTGGTGTTCAGGTGTGTTTCAGGTCCTGACAGAGTTAATGATGTGTTCAGGTGTGTTTCAGGTCCTGACAGAGTTAATGATGTGTTCAGGTGTGTTTCAGGTCCTGACAGAGTTAATGTGGTGTTCAGGTGTGTTTCAGGTCCTGACAGAGTTAATGTGGTGTTCAGGTGTGTTTCAGGTCCTGACAGAGTTAATGTGGTGTTCAGGTGTGTTTCAGGTCCTGACAGAGTTAATGTGGTGTTCAGGTGTGTTTCAGGTCCTGACAGAGTTAATGATGTGTTCAGGTGTGTTTCAGGTCCTGACAGAGTTAATGTGGTGTTCAGGTGTGTTTCAGGTCCTGACAGAGTTAATGTGGTGTTCAGGTGTGTTTCAGGTCCTGACAGAGTTAATGTGGTGTTCAGGTGTGTTTCAGGTCCTGACAGAGTTAAGGTGGTGTTCAGGTGTGTTTCAGGTCCTGACAGAGTTAAGGTGGTGTTCAGGTGTGTTCTGGACTCTGACCTCTCGCTCTCATCCCAGCAGCCCTCGGGGATGGTGGGCAGCTCGGGGACGCTGCGTTGGCTGTGCAGGTTCTGGGCGGTCCGCCGCGACACGATCCACTGCAGCTTCCTGTGGTTGGGTTTGCTGCATTCGGGGGAGGCGTAGTCGGACAGACACCGAGCCACATGCTCGCTCCACAGCAGCAGCTCGCCGTCAGCAATCTGAAACCAAAGAACGCAGCAGCTCAGTTTGACCGTTTGGCCGTCGGCCCCCCTGCAGACGGACCTCTGTGTATTTACAGCAATCCAATTACTTAACACTGAGCAGCCAGCTGTGAGAAAGATGTTACTGTAAACAGAAACCAGGTTAAAACGGCTTCTGAAACCTGATCAGTTGGTCATGTGTCTGTCAGGGTTTAAAAGACAAACATGCAGGAGAGCGAGAGTGTCATGGTGGCGACACAACGAGATCTAAAATGCTCCCAATCTAAAATCTGAAAGATGAAAATAGTCTTATTTCAAAATAAAAAGCAAACACCACAAGACACTTGGTTACGTAACCACAGATGGAGAGAAGAACATTTTTTAGACCCAAGCTGGGCTGAGAAATAATAAATAACTGCTGCTGCTGTTCATTGAACGATCACACATCCACTCAGCAGCGTGTTCACCTCACCTTGAGGCTGGTTAATGAACTTATTTGTTCATATTTGTGAAGGTAATGTCTCTGTGTGTCCCATAAACATTTGCAGCTGATCCAGTAGAGAACCAACAGTTAATACTGCTTTGATGGAACCATCAGACATCTGTGACATTAAACCTTCAGACTGTCATTTCCTCTGAAACGACGTGTCGGTGGAAACCAAACTGACTCTGGGTCTCCACAGGTGTTACTTTCCCTTCCTGGATGCAGTGTGAGCCGTACCTTCAGGTGTCTCTGGATGTGAGAGGCTATTTCCAGCATGTCCTCCGACCGGATGGCTTCGATCTCCTGCCTCAGCAGCGACAAGGCGAGGACGGACGGCTGGACGGAAGGAAGGAATATTAATGTCCAAAATAACAGCAATGGAAGAAAAACTCATTTCTGAGCCCCTTGTTAGACGGCTGTAATCCAGCATGACCTTTGACCTACCTTCGCTTTGGAGAAGGAGATGCGGCACAGACAGGCTTTGAGCTGAGCCTCCAGCTTCTCCAGGCTCAGAGTCTCCTTCCTGTTCACACACACACACACACACACACACACACACACAGGTTCAGTGTGTCTGCAGGACCGTGACCCGTCTCAGGCAGAATCGACTTTCCTTTACACTTGTTAAGATCTATTTTTGTTGGTTTTGTTTGTACTTTTTAACTATTTTTTATTTCCCCTGTGCAGCAGTCTCAAACTGTTTGACTGTGCACTGCTCACAAAACTTAGCAAAAAGCCAAACCGGTGTAAAAGCGTACGTGATGTGGAGTTTTGAACCGAAGTGGATTAAAAACAAGGCGCCTTGGTTACGTGAGTGGAGGTGGAGGTGCCAGTGGCAGCAACACAAGTCTTATCAGCTGACTCAGCTCAGATGTTGACTGCTGCCCTACATCTGCTGCTGTGATAAACAGGCGGTGTTGTGGACAACCTCCGCCAATCAAAATGCAGGAATTCAGATATGTGGAACAAATGCAGAATCTGCATATACAGAATCAGAAAGATGTCTAAACATGGACTGGAACGGATTATCTATTTGCAGCAAGTTGTTTTTTTAACAGAAATGAATAGAAATAAATCAAAAACCTGCAGGAATGTAAACTATTAGGATATTAAATTTGCACATATTTCCAGAACACTCACCTCTCCGTGGAGTGAGAAAGTGCAATCCGGTGGTACAAGTGCAGAAAGGTTAAGGCGGTGATGGCTTTGGATTTGAAGTCGAGCTTCTCTGCGACAATCTTCTCCATGCGGCCGAGGTCGGACGTGGTGAACCGGCACTGTCCGATGCGGATGAGCTCGTCGCTGGGCGTCACGTTGCACTCCTCCTCCGTCACTTTGGCCGCCATGTGGAGGCAGCTGAGGCTGACGCAGGACAGGTGCTTGGGCTGGATCTGAGGGGGGGAGAGGGGACGGGAGGTGAGTTACATCAGCGGCATATTAAAGGCCACTTCATGCAGTGGATTCATGAGTCAGTGAGGAGCTGATTAATGAGGTAGGAAATATGTGATTCACTAACTGGTCTGAAAGAAATCTAATCTGCACCAGTGTTCCTCATTTCAGCAGCCAAATGTGTCACCAGACTCTGGTTGAATACCAAAAGCTGCCATGTCTACGTGTGGTCCTATCAGGCAGGAGCGCCTCGTACCCTCATCATGGCCAGGAATCTGTCCAGCAGGTTAACAGCCAGGACGAAGGTCTGCGTGCTGTAACCGAAGAAGCTGGTCAGACTCCACAGATCCTCCACTTTGGCGTCTCTGCATTTGGCCGAGATCCGACTGTCGCCCTGGAAAAGTAAAAGACGCGCCGTTACTTAACCCGCTTCATCTGTCGTAACGGTGACTATCGCAGAGGTCCGCCAGGAAACACCCGGCCGACACGTCCGACCCTGCAGCGGATCGACGAGCCGCCGCGGTCCAACACGCTCACCTGTGTTGTGGTTTCGATGAGCATCAGGCCCGTCTCCTTCGGGAGGTAAAAACCCTCCTGCTCATAATTCACCCTCAGCTCCTTCATCAGCTTGAAGGCATCCATGTCTGAACGATCTCCGTTTGTTTCCACAGTACTTGTCAACTGCAAGAAAAGAAGAAGTCTGTTTAGCGTCAAATCAGTTGATTTTTCATTCATAAATTATAGTTTATAATGTTTGTAATGCAGTGCTTTTTCCACTTTCTACAATCTATCTTGAGCAATACAGAAGTCCTTTCATGATAAAAAAAAAAAAAAAAAAGGAAGTGGTTTGGAGTTTCCCCAGGTGAAATCTGTTATTACTGCTGTTATTCCCTCTTGTGATTCCCCCACAAAAGTGTTAGAAAGTTCTGTGTAAATTGACTGAAAGGCCTGAAACCACCTCAACTCTCAAGAGACAATTAATAAAGACCGGTTTTAAATTGTTTTTTTCCATATTTATCAAAACAATTCTCTGGTTCAAGCTCCTGTCATGTGAAAATCAGCCAATTTTTCTCTGTTTTTATGACATTTTCAACTTAATATAGATGTTTTGAAGTGTTACTTTTGAGACACAGATGGTAATTTGAAGTTATTTTATCAGTTGGTAGCTCTTAATAATAAAGATGGTAAATGTAGGAGCAGTCTGTTTAGTACATAATGAGAATATTGGTTATTCGTAGGCAATAACTAACATGATCCGTTGGGCACATAGAAAGAAAATACTTCCTTAGAAAATATAGTTTCTCATCAAACACCTAACTAACTTGGTTTTTGTTTCCGTTACATGACCGGCCTGCATTTGCTCCGGTTCTACCGGGGTGACCGCTCGGAGCCCCGCCCACTTCCCTCAGCTGGGCTCCGGTGTCAGATTTCCTCCGGTGGACGCCTCCGTCCTCTGACCGAAAAACAACAGCCTTTAGCGGGGCTCTGTCTGTCAATAAACGGCTTAAAACACGCAAAAAACATCTCCCACACGACCGGAAGTCCTCCGGTTCGTCGAGTTCATTGATTGTAACCGAGGAAGCTAATGTTAGCCACGGCTAGCTCAAGTTCACGGATTTTGCAAAATACACTTTAGTACTATTTTAATACGTTTCTGTACGAGTTGCGTCGAAACTGTGTTAAAAATAACAAGTAAAGAGATTCTTCGACTCGTATTATCCTTTATTAATTCGGTTTATAGAGAGATTAATAGAGATTAAGTCGACGTTTGACTCATCTGTTTCTCCTGCTGTCCGATTTCGTTTCAAGTGTATCGAGAAAAGGGAAGTAGATGTCAGTAAATCCTCCGGTGTACTTCACCTGTTACCGAGAGTCAAACCGACATATCTGTTGTCCTCGGCTGGTTATTCCTTCGCGTCTTCTGTCTTGTTTTGTCCTCCTTTCTCCTCTTCTGTCTTGTTTTGTCCTCCTTTCTCCTCTTCTGTCTTTTGTTGATGTTCGCACCGGTCACGCCCACTAGCTGACGTCACATGGAGCCGAGCTGCAGTCTCCTTCTTTCGCGTTCAACCGCACAAATTAGAGCCTGCAAATAATGCACTGGTATCTTTTCTCCTTATTTTGAAACAATATAGTTAACCCATGTGTACATGAGATCGATTACCAATCTTTAATCCACCGATAAATGTCGCTGAATGGAAATATCGCCCGTGTATCACATGAGACGAACCCCCTATGACGGACGGTTCTGTTAGCGAATCAGCGAGCTGCATTTTGATCGGTTCAAATAGTCCGCCCAAAATCGGACCCTTTGATTGGCTTGTGGCTGCACGAAGTCCTGACGCGACGCAGCGTTACGTCATTACGACTGCTTTATTCACCGTCTTCAACAAACTGTGAAATATCAGAGGAAACGAAGCTGAACGTCGGAAATAAAATGCGAACAACATACGGAAATGAGTGACATATTGTTCCTGATACCAGGCGTGTAATTCTGACCCGGTTGTTGTAAAGTGAGATGAGTTCTTCAAGCAAGGTCTATCTGCTGTAGAGGCCACACATTCAACCATATATCAGTATTTACTGCTTTATTGAAGAACAACCACATTCTCCTAAATATAATATATATCAAAAACACCCGCCATGAACTGAACACTCCTCAAACTCCTCATGATGAATGAAGCTCTGCAGATCTTCTGAAGACCACCAGAGAAAGTCACAGCGACTTACAAAGGAAGTTCAGGATGCTTCGTGTTCCTTGTTTGTTCTTGTGAATATAAAGTCCTGATAACAAGGTGTCTGAGGCTTACAGCTGTGTCTCTGGGCGCTGAACGTGGGTTTCTGTTACTGGACAGGTTTGTCGTGTCCATTTTAATATGACTTGAATTGTTTGCCTGGAGCTGAGTGTCCTGTTCATTTGCGTCGTCTTGTGTATTGTTATCTTTTTGTAGGTTTTATACGTAGTTCTTTTTTCTTCACATGTTCGTATTAAATCCATATATATATATACATATACATATACATATATATATATGTATATATATATATATGTATATGTATATGTGTGAAATATACTGCACTGTAATATAACATATGTTCATAAATCATGAATAAAATGGGACTGTTGGACAAAAAAGGTAGGATTGTTTTGTCCAGCGGTCTCCTTCGATGTGGGCGGAGTCTATCGTCCACTTCCGTCCCCCGGTCCCCTCATCGGAAGTAGACGGATCTGTCTATAGTCCGGTCCTTTTTTGTATTTTTTTTACAACAACCCCTTTTTCCCACCACATAGCCCCAATGGAAGCCACAATGGACGACTAAACCGAAGTGCGGGTACCCGACTCCACCCCGTGTCTTCATCCTCGAACCGAGTGGACCGGATGAAACCCAACTGTGGTTTTCTCCGCTTCGCAGGGGAGGTAAGGGCTCCGTCTATTTACTGGATCCGAGTTAGCCATTTAAACGTCCCTGCTGTGTGGTTATCGCGGCCATCGCCTTTTACACTTCGCAGCTCTTTTCACGAGACACCGACCGAGACTAGTGAGCGACGTCTCCGGCATTTTCTCTGTCAAACACGTAGTAATGTGTACGAGTTGTTTGCGACACGGTGGAGACGCTCGGCTGTCAAATTAGCCCGCTCCAGGGAATAGTCGGGTCCACGGTAACGGAACCGCTCGGTGCTGTGGAGGCTCCGGGTTTGATAACGAACACAGAAGAACCAAGCGGGTCATCAGGACGTCAACGATGAGAAGTTAGTTGGATTTCACTTCATCACTCTTTAGACGCTGACTGATGTGATCCATGGTGGACCTTCTTAGTGTGGAACAGCTTCTGGGATCTATTACAAACAAACAAACAAACAAACAAACAAACAAACAATCAGGACCCCGGGGTTTCCTCTGGCAGTTCAATCACAAACAACACAGGAAAGCAGTAAAAACACTTCTGTTTATTATTTTACGAAGAAATTTCCCCTCGGGGATTAATAGAGTACTATAAAATAAAATAAAAATATTTTCATATTAATTTTTCAGGCTTTGTGAAGGAAGTGTTTCAGCCAAACTTTTTTTTTTGTTTAAGTTAAAAGTTCTGTCTGATAAATGATGTAATAAAATAATAAGTAATAGTGTTACATGGTCATTGTGTTATGCACCAAGACCAAGGTTCAAAGGTGACATCAGTAAATGTCTTGTTTTGTTGATAATAACATTCATAATAAACTTGCTAATTTGCAAAAAATAATTTGTAGAGCAGCTTTCATACTAGAAATGCAGCTCAAAGTGCTTCACAGCAAGAACATCACATGCAGTATTTGACATACAAATAGATATAAAGGAACATTTAAAAAAATATAGAATAAGAAATGAGATGCATGAGAACAGATAAAATGCATGAAATTAAACGCAAATAGAGTTAAAATATAAAATAAGCAATATCTATTTTAAAGTTGCAGGAGAGCTTCAGGATTAGCAAGTTAAAGGCTGGTGTAAAGAGATTTTTGCCTAACTACCAATCCAGATATTCATTTTACTGCCATGTGTGACAAAGACGGTTCAAAATGATTAACAAATTTCCTTTAATGATTCACCTGACTTTGTCGTGGCAGATCTAATAGTCTGCAGCCAGTCTGAATATCAATATTATGGAAGCACATTTAATCCTAAAAAGTAAAAAAATAGTTATGTTATACTCGTAATAATCATCCTCATAGATATATGATATATGATGGTGCAGAAATTCAGACAGTTCAGAATTTGCCTGAGAATTGTCAGGTTCGTACGTTTTCTTATGAGGCTGAGTAGCAGAGAGAAACTGTTAATTGCTAATTTTGCATGCATCATTTTCCAAATGCAAATATTTATTTGCTTAAAAAAATCAGGGCTAATGTTATAGCACTACACAGTAAATAGAAAATGCATGTAAGTGTCTGGTTGAAGCCAATGCAGAGCCGTCCAATACCAGTTCTGGCCGCTAGAGGCTGGCGCCAAGGAAACCTGTTGCTCCAGTGGACTGCAAATTTAATAAGCGTCAACTTCTCTCCTGAAATATAAAGTCAACACATTTTTCCCACAAGTCACCATGGCGTCGTTAGTTAAATTCACTCCTTCTGATCAATGTTCTGGTGGATCTTCAGAAAATAATTCCATAATTAATCAGATATTACACCTCAAACAGAGCTATGTTTGGTTGATTGACATGCCTGGAGGGCAGTTTTTATTTTTTATTTTTTATTAAAATCATTTTCCAAATCGATTGAGAATAAGCCAGACAATTTCATATTTACATTTGTCTTAGGTCATCCGTTTGCCATTTGTCACGTGTATCACTGACTCATTCAACCTCATAAGGCCTCTTAAAAAATTTATTAAAAAGACAAAGGTTTCATTTTTAATTATCCATCCAGCTGACTCTGGTAAACAACCACCTTGGGTAAGTAATATCCATAAAAGCGTCCTACACTGCTGCGTCCTGGACATCTCTTTGTCTGCTCCCTCACAAGTGGAGGGACAATTTTCACGCATCATCACTTTTTGTCAGTCAGTTGCATCTTACCAGTGAAGCTGCACAACTGGATGCAAATGTGCCGACACTTTTAACACACACATTTTAATCCCTTATAGGTTTCCCTGTAAAGATGTCCACTCCAGAAAAACCTTGTTCTCTGTTACTCTCGGAAAGCAAATTTGAAACTCGCAACCGCAATTTTATTGGTATTAAAACACTGCTGCGTTTCCAGGATCGTGTGAGGTTCTGATCTGCCTTGTCGTCCTGCAGGTAGCTGTATCCAGTGGGGAGGTAGGCTCGACCCGGGGAGGACAGAATGAAGTTCATCGAACCCTGGGGACGCCAGAGGCTGTCTTTTCTCCTGGAAAAGGCCGCCTCTAGGGAAGCCAAGATGTGGAAGGTCTACGTGCCAAAGAAGACCTCCTCACAGGTGAGAGCACCTCTGATCATCAGTGGAACACACACAAAACGCAACTAAACACCTACAAAACACATCTAAACACCTACAAAACACATCCAGACACCTACAAAACACATCCAGACACCTACAAAACACATCTAAACACCTACAAAACACATCCGGACACCTACAAAACACATCTAGACACCTACAAAACACATCCAGACACCTACAAAACACATCCGGACACCTACAAAACACATCTAGACACCTACAAAACACATCCAGACACCTACAAAACACATCCAAACACCTACAAAACACATATAAACACCTACAAAACACATCCAGACACCTACAAAACACATCCAGACACCTACAAAACACATCTAAACACCTACAAAACACATCTAAACACCTACAAAACACATCTAAACACCTACAAAACACATCCGGACACCTACAAAACACATCTAGACACCTACAAAACACATCCAGACACCTACAAAACACATCCAGACACCTACAAAACACATCCAGACACCTACAAAACACATCCAGACACCTACAAAACACATCCAAACACCTACAAAACACATATAAACACCTACAAAACACATCTAAACACCTACAAAACACATCCGGACACCTACAAAACACATCTGGACACCTACAAAACACATCCAGACACCTACAAAACACATCCAGACACCTACAAAACACATCCAAACACCTACAAAACACATCTAAACACCTACAAAACACATCCAGACACCTACAAAACACATCCAGACACCTACAAAACACATCTAAACACCTACAAAACACATCTAAACACCTACAAAACACATCCAGACACCTACAAAACACATCCAGACACCTACAAAACACATCCAGACACCTACAAAACACATCCGGACACCTACAAAACACATCCGGACACCTACAAAACACATCTAGACACCTACAAAACACATCCAGACACCTACAAAACACATCCAGACACCTACAAAACACATCTAAACACCTACAAAACACATCCAGACACCTACAAAACACATCCAGACACCTACAAAACACATCTAAACACCTACAAAACACATCCAGACACCTACAAAACACATCCAGACACCTACAAAACACATCTAAACACCTACAAAACACATCTAAACACCTACAAAACACATCCAGACACCTACAAAACACATCTAAACACCTACAAAACACATCCGAACACCTACAAAACACATATAAACACCTACAAAACACATCCAGACACCTACAAAACACATCTAAACACCTACAAAACACATCTAAACACCTACAAAACACATCCAGACACCTACAAAACACATCTAAACACCTACAAAACACATCTAAACACCTACAAAACACATCCAGACACCTACAAAACACATCCAGACACCTACAAAACACATCTAAACACCTACAAAACACATAAACACCTACAAAACACATCCGAACACCTACAAAACACATATAAACACCTACAAAACACATATAAACACCTACAAAACACATCCAAACACCTACAAAACACATCCAAACACCTACAAAACACATCCAGACACCTACAAAACACATCCAGACACCTACAAAACACATCCAGACACCTACAAAACACATCTAAACACCTACAAAACACATCTAAACACCTACAAAACACATCCAGACACCTACAAAACACATCCAGACACCTACAAAACACATCCGAACACCTACAAAACACATCTGAACACCTACAAAACACATCCAGACACCTACAAAACACATCTAAACACCTACAAAACACATCTAAACACCTACAAAACACATCCAAACACCTACAAAACACATCCAAACACCTACAAAACACATCCAGACACCTACAAAACACATCTGAACACCTACAAAACACATCCAGACACCTACAAAACACATCCAAACACCTACAAAACACATCCAGACACCTACAAAACACATCTAAACACCTACAAAACACATCCAGACACCTACAAAACACATCCAGACACCTACAAAACACATCTAAACACCTACAAAACACATCCAGACACCTACAAAACACATCTAAACACCTACAAAACACATCTAAACACCTACAAAACACATCCAGACACCTACAAAACACATCCGAACACCTACAAAACACATCTAAACACCTACAAAACACATCCAGACACCTACAAAACACATCTAAACACCTACAAAACACATCTAAACACCTACAAAACACATCTAAACACCTACAAAACACATATAAACACCTACAAAACACATCCAGACACCTACAAAACACATCTAAACACCTACAAAACACATCTAAACACCTACAAAACACATATAAACACCTACAAAACACATCCAGACACCTACAAAACACATCTGAACACCTACAAAACACATCCAGACACCTACAAAACACATCCAGACACCTACAAAACACATCCGAACACCTCCAAAACACATCTGAACACCTACAAAACACATCTGAACACCTACAAAACACATCCAGACACCTACAAAACACATCCAGACACCTACAAAACACATCCAGACACCTACAAAACACATCCAGACACCTACAAAACACATCTAAACACCTACAAAACACATCTAAACACCTACAAAACACATCCAGACACCTACAAAACACATCCAAACACCTACAAAACACATCCAAACACCTACAAAACACATCCAGACACCTACAAAACACATCCAGACACCTACAAAACACATCCAGACACCTACAAAACACATCCAAACACCTACAAAACACATCTAAACACCTACAAAACACATCCAGACACCTACAAAACACATCTAAACACCTACAAAACACATCCAGACACCTACAAAACACATATAAACACCTACAAAACACATATAAACACCTACAAAACACATCCAGACACCAACAAACTTTGTCCTCCATCCCTGACTTCTCCTTGGTTGTAGTGCTGAGAGCTGTATTGGTTTACTGCTTTTTAATTTCCCTGCAATATGAATTTGTAATAAACCTCCATAACAGTCTGATATCAGACTGATCCAGAAATCACCGATCTATCTGCATGGGTTGCCATGGTAACGACGTATGCGCTACGCTGGTGATGCAGCTTTTCAACTCGGAAGCCGCCGGCACAGAAGTCTCAGCAGACCGTTGAGTTCAGCTTCTGTCTGTGGACCTTCCTCGTCCTCGTCCTCCTCGTCCTCCTCGTTCTCCTCCTCGTCCTCTACAGCACCAAAACATAAACTCTCTGACGGCCAGATGTTCAACTACAACCAGCTGATCTGGGAACAGTCAGTTCGTTACTTTTCATGCTCACCACAAATATTTTGCTTTTATTCAGCTTTTACGAAACCGTATCGTTGTAGGGAACAATGGTGCTGTCTTATAATTGTTAAAAAAAAAATTTAAATAAAAAGAGAGGAGCCGAGTCTGCCGTGTGAAGGTTTTGGTTTTTAAATGATCCGTTTTGTGTTTCTGTTGTCAGACAACAGAGCGAGAACAAACCGGCGACGGGATCATGCCTTCTACACGCTACACGTTAACAGCTCGGTCGCCATTTGAAATGAATCACAGAAAAAGAGACGTGACCGTAGAGACGTTACCACGTTACCGTGGAGACGTGACATTGTGAAGCTCCGGGAACCCCGCGAGTCACTGAGCGTGTGCGTTTCAACACGTCTGTCAGCACACGTCTCGCCCAGCTCACGTCTGGAGTTGCGTCGTCCTGGCGTGACGTCACCGAGGAGTCGTTTCATCACTTCCTAACTACGTGTTTGAGTTTCAGACTAATTCAGTTCCTCTTTCAGGATTTCTTTCTCTGTTTACTGTCTACTTTCTTTCTTTTATTATTATATTTTTTTTAACCAAATTTCAGCTTTGCTTTAGTTTCAGCTCCATTTTTAGTTTTTTTTTGTTAAATTAAATAGCAGAATATTTATTATTATTATTGCCTCTTAAATGTAAGTTGATTAGTTAAACGAGGAGAAGCTGGGTGTCCTGAACCCGTTCAGTGTGTCGTGGTGACCCGGCTCTCTGTAACCGTGACGCTGTGCTAGGTTTCGTTTCCGCGGTAACACATTTTTGTGACATGTCACAGCAGTTCTTGTTTTTCCTGCCAGTGGAGGTGTTGTGGAAGATGTTGTTCAGAGTGTTCAGGTACGCCCAGAGAGTGGTTGTCATGGTGACATAACATCACCTGGTTACACAGCAGGCCCATAAGTATATGAACTAAAGCTGAAGTAGCTGATATTAAAAACAGTTTGATTAACATTTAAAATCAGTCAAATGTAAAGATTATTAGGTTTCCTTTTCTTATGAATGAGTGAATGTGAATCTTTTTGCAGCTGATTGAACAAATGTGTCATCTGTTCCATCTATTCTTCATCACTGATCCAAAATATTACTGGATTTTTTTTTTATTATTATACGTCACTTACCATCTTAACGCCTCAGCGGTCCGTCCGTCCGTACGTACACGCGTCCATCCGACGCTCGTCAGTATCTCAGAAACTCTTTTAGTAGATTTTCTTTGAATGCAACAAAAACGTTCACTCAGACTCGAGGATGAGGATTCAAAGCTATATTTATTTATTTTCATTTAATTTGATTTGTTTTTGTGTATATGGTCTGCATGTGGGTGTATTTATTCATTTCTCTTATTTTTTTTAATTTGTTCTTATTGTGTGCACCTTTAATGCTGCTGTGACGACTACATTTCCCCACTGTGGGATTAATAAAATCTATATCTAATCTGATTAGATGTCAGGGGTTAAAGGTCACTAACTATAACTCAAGATGCAAATTATGACAAAAACACAACTGCCTAACAGGATAAAATGAAACAATGACATTTTATATCCAAAAGCTGAGCATTCAAACACGTACAAGGATTCCTCCGAAGTCTTCACTTCATGTGAGTGTGGACAAACATGACGGTTGCAGATCCAGGTGGTAATTCTTCTTCTTAAAACATCATCTGTGTACAGTAGCAGACAATAAGCACGTCTTCCTCCATATGTTCATGTATTTATGCTGCATCTACTCTTCTTCTGTAGTCGTCTCCCAGAACTTCGACTTGCAGCAGCTCACTCGATCGGAGCCTCGGCTAATCGTGCTAATCGTGCTGACAGGATTGATCCCGAGGAAACATGTGGCACTAATCACTACATGAGAAACCAGCAGTGCTGCATTTATATTTTATATTTATAGAATTCAGAAAATAGACTTTTTCTTTTGATGGATGCTGAACCGATTAAAGTCTGTCAGCTGTCACTGGTGTAAGAAATGTATTTCACTTTGCTCACTTATGTCCTCTAAAGTCCACAGACCGATATGTCCTCTGAGCACGGCTTTATTTATTTATGTCGTTGGGCTGCTCCATCGACCTGCACTCTGTTTGCTTATGTCGTTATTCAAGGCAAATGAAATTAGCAGGCGGGATAATCGGACTGTTAATCCAGATCTTCTTCACATCACCGCTTTAACTGGGTCAGCAGTCGCTGCTGATCTGAGCATATAAAGACTGCTGAGAAACACAGATGAACCTGACTGCAGTAGGAAAACAACTGATGTCATCCATGGTTTTAAGATGATAATGCAGAGGCGACAGGCGGGCAGTAAATGAGACGGTTACGACTCTTATCGGCGCCTTTGGCCGAGTCTGCGGGCATGAAACTACTAGAAAGAGGAGAAAGAGGCAGCTGGTCTCAGCAGAGCTGCTGGATGGAAGCTGCTCCTCCTGGAAACCCTGCAGCCTCCATGGAAGAAGAAGAGCAACCGCCTGAGAGGCAAAAACCTCAACTTTCAGTAAAAAATAATAAATCAAATATTCAACGACGGGTACTAAAACTTCAAATCAACAACATGCAGTGATGGCGCTGATTCATGTCGTTAAACCACAGCAGGAAAATCTGACTTTTTATTTTAGTTCCATCCAGCTGGTTTTGTACAGATGGAGGGAAACGATTCTAACCAGGATTAAAAATAGTTGCCGTCGGCCTTCGATCTTTGTGAAAGGCGGTTATGTAACCGTAGTAATGGGCCGAGCCGGAGCAGAGCAGCACAGGTGCAATCGCCATTTAAAAATAATGCAGCGTGCTTCACGCTCCGTCTCTGATTTCACACTTCTCTCGCGGTTGGATGGAAGAAACCAGCTGATGTTATTCATTCACACATCTGCTGCTGAAGCTCCCATGAACTCCTCCACCTGCCTCGCGTACAATGTTTGTTGTTTATCAGATCCGTCTTGGAAAATACATCCTAATCTCAAAAAAACTTCCTGATTAAATAACGACCACAGCTGGTGTCATTTCATGTCCTCCTGGCAGCGGTAGTAGATTGAGGTGAAGCGGCTGCAGGACGCTGCTGTTTTGTGTGCTTGCTGACTCGCTGCAACTCGGCCATCGTTAAAGCACTTTGCTTTACCGGTCCTTTTTCTGCCGGGACGAGCTCGGACAGAAGAAGTCGTCGTGCAGGATCTTGTGATTATTCCCAAATCAGTTGACAGACAGCTAGAAGAGCTGCAGCTGCTGTGTTGGAGGAAGCTGAGAGTTTTTACCAACACACCTTGTGGAGGGAGTTAAAGGGAGAGGACTTGGACGAGGCCCAGCCCGGCCCGGCCCGTCTCTCTGGAGGAGTCCACTCTGGTCATGATGACCAATCAGGGACGAACTCAGCTGATACGACTCAGTGAAGGCGTCCGCCGCCCTGCTGGATGAATGAAGCACAGTCCAGAGACGAAGAGCTGAAAGAAGCTTCTCATCCAAGACGTCCAGCTGTTGGCTCGAAGTGGGCCAGTTTGTTTTTAGTCTGGACAGTTGAGAGCTCAGATGGTGTCAAGTAGCAGATTAGTTGGCCAACAGTGTGGGTTGAACTCTGACCTTTTGGCCTCTGCTGCCAACGTTACACATTCCAGCTGCTGAACCGGTGCTTTCAGCTCTCTGACCGACCAGAACAAACCCAGTCGTAGTTCTGACTGACAAAGATGAGTTTACATTTAGATTAAGAAAGAAGAACTATAAAGACCGTATGACCTGTTAGTCTCTCAGTGCTGCTTCATTGCGGCCCAGAAGATTGTTGACCAGCCAAATACATTCATCAGCAGGTTTAATTTTTCCTCCTCTGCATCGGTTCTGAAACTATCGTATGGGTCGTGTGTTGTTTTGCACACCTGTGATTGGTCGGTTGGTCCAATAGTGGAAGTTTCTGGTCGTTCAGAGCCAACTATTATTTATCTAGAAAGAAAAGTGGTCCCAGTGACGTGGGTTTGGACGCTGGTGATGGCGTCAGGATGGACCTCCCACGTAGCTCGGTTCATCTTGTTGATGGTCGCAGGAGGTTTTGTATGCAGACATCTCCAAACATTTGCGAATAAAACCAGAATTTTCAGCACTTGGGGGAAAATAGCTGAGCAGTAATCTGCAGCTTTACTGACACCAACGTTTGAGTCCCGTCTTCACCGGAGATCACCAGAGAAGCTGCTGGTGTTTTTCTGTCGATGAAAATAATTACAACATGTCAGAAAGCTGTGATTTTAGTAACATTTTCTACCCTTTTATTTGGTCAGTTTATCAATTTAGAGGCAAATATGTCAAACTAACTGATTTTAGTTGCATCACTCAGAAGGCTGTAACTTTAACGAATTTCCACTGTTTTCTATCTTTATCAGAAGTTTCTGTGAATACTGACACTTTCCATTAATGTGCTCTGGATTTGAGGGCAAAACAGTTCTATAATTCTTTTCCAGTTTTTAATCGGCGCCTGGTTGGAATGCGTAACTCCCAAATCTATAACAGTGTTATGTTCGTTCTGCAGTGATTGTATTGTTAACTTGTGTTTAGGTTGAATGGCATCCTGTCATACTCAGGTCTTTATATACACACACGTATGTATGCGTGTAGTTTTTCCTGGTCATTGTTTCAGAGTGAAAGCCAGCTGAGTTTACAGACCAACATGTTGTGAAACCCTCTTCATGCAGTGGAAGATCTTCATGCTGCTGAATTCTGTCAGATGTCAGCCGGTGAACAGACGGAGTTCCTGGGAAGGTTTTAGGGGGCAGATCTGGTTGCAGGTTGAGATCCCGTTTGTTCCTTCAGTAGAAGTCTATCAACCTCCCTGAACATCTTTTCAACAATTCAGATATGACGTCTCTGATAATTCACAATCACACTTTGGGGATGTTTTGATGTCAACATTTAGCGTTGCTATGACGAACCGGCCATCGCAAGTCAATGGAATAATTAGATGCCATGTTGAGGACAGAATAACGAGAGCTCGTGATCAATAAAATATGTTTTGTGATCTCAATAAAGTGTTTTCCACTGTAAATAATTAACTTATGATCATAAAAAAGTGGTTTCAATTCATCGGTGTAAACACTCATACTTTTAACGACATCATATTGTTCCACCACAGCACAAATATTTAGATGTTTGGTACTTGTCATTGTCAGTCATTTATCTTTATATATTTCAGTAACAGTTTATTATTTAAGTGTATTTATGTCCTGTCTGCGCTGGGCAATTAAAGGCAAAAAGAAATGGATTCTTTTTTTAAACAGTTTTAAACAAAAGTGTATCAGTATTATTGAACTGGTCGGCTTGTACGGCTATAATGTCATAAAATTAACGAAACATAATCAATAATTACAATTAGTTGTATGACAATTAATGGTCTATTAAACTTTCATGATCATGACAGTCTTAGAGACAACTATCTGCTTCCTTTAGAATTCATAGAAAAATCTTCAAACAACTCAGATCTGCAGTTTCACTGTTTCTGAGCCGAGATAAGATGAAACCTCTGAAGGGAAAAGAACAAAAACAAATAGAACCTGAGCCTGAAGGATCGTCTATTAAACACCGCTAGACTACTCCAGAGCATTGTTTACCGTGTTGTTTACTGTGTTGTTCACCGTATTGTTTACCGTGTTTTCACTGCATTGTTTACCCTGTTGTTTACCATGTTGTTTACCGTGTTGTTCACCGTGTTGTTTACTGTGTTGTTCACCGTGTTGTTCACCGTATTGTTTACCGTGTTTTCACTGCGTTGTTTACCGCGTTGTTTACCATGTTTCTAACCGTGTTGTTTACCGTGTTGTTTACTGTGTTGTTCACCGTATTGTTTACCGTGTTTTCACTGCATTGTTTACCCTGTTGTTTACCATGTTGTTTACCGTGTTGTTCACTGTGTTGTTTACTGTGTTGTTCACCGTATTGTTTACTGTGTTTTCACTGCGTTGTTTACCGTGTTGTTCACCGTGTTGTTCACCGTGTTGTTTACCGTGTTGTTTACCGTGTTGTTCACCGTGTTGTTCACTGTGTTGTTAAC
>NW_027185395.1:1931761-1946761 GCF_022577435.1 Embiotoca jacksoni
TCACTTCAGCCCGGCAGCGAGAGTTTTAACACCACTCAGCAGGACATCCTGAGATGATCCGTCACTCTCGCAGTTCACTCTCCGACTCACTCTGACTCCAGAGGCGACCGCGAACCCATTAAACACGGAAATCTAAAAGTACAGAAAGGTGGCGGAAATAGTTTCTATTCATCTGCCAGGATCTGTTTGTAATATTCATTAATTTGCTCTGAGTTTGAATTGCTTCAGGTGTTTTTCTTTATTGTGAAAGTATATTCTTTTTAGTTATTTGTTTAGTTTTGTTCACTTGTATTTTATTGAATTAGGTAACAGTGACCACCTGAGGTTCTTTAGGTCAGACCAGCAGAAAACATGATTCTTCTGTTTGTTTGTTTTCAGATAAATAAACCAAATAACGCAGTGATTTTATTTGGACGGGGGGTTCTTTTACTTACCCATGATGCACCAGTTTAAGGACAAACAGCCACCACGGGATCTTTTTCAATGTTTTTATACCTCAAATTTCACTCCTCATCATCATTTTGGCCGTATCTGTTTGTCCAAAGCATTCAGAAATTCAGAAATATAAAAGTCCAGGCAAAATAGAAAGTGAGGTCACATAATGAATGAAGTTGTCACAGTTTGATTTCTGCTGGCTGTAATGATGTCTGCATCCTCCGGGGGGCGACAGCCAGACTACAGGGATTAAAACTAGATGTCTAATCTAATGTCTAATTTTTCTCTGTTCGTCTTTTTTTCGTCCTCTCGTGTCTCTCGCAGATCGACAGCTCCGAGTTGATCCGCAGTCGAGAGCTGGTGGCTCGTAGTCTGTCCACACCGAGAGCTTCCCTGCCTCCCAACACCGTCTACATCTACCAACCCCTGCAGAGCCTCGCCGCCCTGCAGCCTCCGGCCCTGGAGCCCCCGCCCCTCCGCTGCCCACTGGGTGCGTTTGAGTTCCCTCGTTCATGTCTGCTGACGGGTGTTGTGTGACGAACAACACCGAGAATGTGATTATAAGTTGTTATGAAGCCTTTTGTATCAGAGGGATACATCTCTGCGTGTTGCATTGTGGGTAATTTAAGAGGTTAAAGTGTTTCTGGGTCCACCCTCTCTCCAGGGACCATCACCTCCACCACCGAGTCTTCCAGGGACCGCGCCCTCCCCGCCCCCGACCCGCCACAGACCCCTGCTGGTGGGGAGGAGGAGAGGCAGCAGCCCTGGAGCTGCGACGCCTCCTTCTCCTCCGCACACAGCAGCATCTCCGCCCTGCTTTCTCCACCCAAACACCTCCGCCCTCTGAACCACCTGCAGAAGGTCACGCTGCGCTGCAAGGCCTCCGCCAAGCGCAAGGTAACTTTCCTCTTTTCTGAAGAACAGTTGTCGGGACTTCGCTGCAGCGCTGCCGGACCGCTTTTCTTCTCCACGGGAGGAAATACCGTCCAATGTTTGCAGTTTGTCTGATCTGGTCGAACATCCAGTCATTTTAAAACGTACACCGATCAGCCACGACACAAAACCCCTGACAGGCGAAGCATGAAGTGCATCAGCCTATAAATCCATAACGTGTTTTTATTTTAATGCTCGTTTTGGAGACTAATTGCAAACGCACAACTTCAGCACAGCGGTACTGAAACCAAATTGCAGGAATTAGAAAAAGTTGTAAGTCGAGAAAGAAAAATATGATTTTTTTTTTAAGCACTACCTGATCAAATAATAAATGTGTAATCACTTCCTGTGACAATAATCCTGCTGCACATCACAGGAATATTTTAGTTCTCATCTTTTTTATGTATTTATTGAACTTGGAGAACCGTGGAGATAAAAGCTCCTAAAAGGTCCCAAAAGGTCCTAAAAGCTGCGTATGTTTCCAGAACAGACCGTCTGTGACTGGAATATAGAAACAAGGACTACATCAGCCTTTCAAAATAAGAGCTTTAGATGCTGTTTAATTCATGTTCATTCAACACATAGACCTGCTGGATGAAACAAACAAAGAGACGTCTCTGACAACTGGACGTGTGGAGAAAACTCATTTAACATCCAGTAATATGGAATCACTTCCTCTGATCACAAACATTTAATCACATCATTTTAATGTGAAGAACACATTTCACTTCCTGTTTCTCCTCTTGTTCCGGTTTCTCCGTGAACAGAGTTTTATTTGGTGATGAAAACAGGAGCAGAGACTTTCTGGTTGAAATGAAGAGTTATTGTTCTTAATAAAGAGAGTTTAGTTTGAAAAGATTTACTTTATGTTTTAATACTTTCAGCTCAGATTCTGATGACGATGTTTTTTGTGGAAAAAAATTTCATATTTAAAAAAATCACGAGCTCTCCCAATAATTCTTAGAGCGACTGAATTCACTGATCAGTGATGACAAGAGTCAGAGGAACAAAGAAGTAATAATCATTAGTTAATTATTACTAAATATAAAGTCTGTCTGTATGTTCAGGTGGAGTCGATGGACGTGGACGACTTTTACGATGGCATCAAACGCCTCTACAACGAAGACGTCACCACCATCACGACCAGCGCAGTCCAGGAGGGGGCAGCAACTGGGATGGGGGCGATAACAACCAGTGGAGGAGGGGGGGAAGGCCTCGGCGTCTGCAGTGTCCTGTTGTCCCGACAGGAAGGCAGCTCCTCCCCCTGCCCGCCTCTGCAGCCAGTCAGTGCCTCCTAGCGACCAAACAGGAAGCTGTTAACCAAAACCGCCTCAACACTGACATCATCTTCCTGTTTCCCTTTCAGAATAAAGTCCACAAGTTTTCAGACTTTTTCTTTATCAAACTAGTGACATTTTGCCGACGTTGGGCTGCAGCCTCAGCGACAGGCAACAAACTCGGTGAAAGATTTGATTCAGTGCTTCTGTTTAAATAAAAGAAACATGAAGTGGTTGGGATGATGTCGGCGGTCGAGACGGTTTTGGTTGCACATGACCCCAGCGTGACCCCGAGCTGTTCAGCCGGCCCGAGGTCGGCTCCCATCATCCCCTGCAGCCGGACAACAGAGCCCAAAAAAATTTTAACATAAAAAAAAACAAAAAAAACCTACTGCTGCTACTATTGTTAATTATATTTGTTGAACACAATGTTACAAAATGTTTAAAAAAAATTATAAATAGAAAAATACATCTTGAAAAAAACCTAGAATTGACTTCTTCACCCCGGTGTGTCGCTCGGCGCCCTCTTGTGGAGGCACACCATCGTTTGTCAGCTTATATTTGTAGTTCACATCTTCAAACTCTTTTTTTTTTTCGTGTCATATATTTATGTTTCTTCTCCACTCACTCTGCATGTTACCTTCAATATTTGTAACTTTGTCATGAAGAGTCTAAATCAGATGTATGATTGTGTTTGTAGAGACGATTATCTGAAGCAACCGCCCCGGATAGAAAATCTTTTTTTTAATTTTTTGTGAAGTGCCATTTGATTGTTAAGAAGATGCTAACACCTCCCTCCTTTTATTCAGTTTTTCTATTTCCTTGCAGCTTGTTGCGAACGAAGGTTTCTCAGGTTGTTTTCTTCAAACAAACTGAAAAAGTGTTTTTGAAGTCGTATCTTTAAACCAGCCAAATTATTTCCTGCTGTTTGCTTCGCAGCCCGACAGCAGCTGTGCATTCAGATTACTTATTTTTTACGGTCTTATATTGAAATGACAATAATTTCATCATATTTTTTTTTAGAGCTGTTCTTCTCAAATCAAGTCCAGTTACTAAAAATCTAACAGCACCGCTAACTGTTTTACACATTTGGACTCATCCGCCTGTTTCAGGCTGCCATTGACTTCCATTTATTTCTCTACAGTATCAAGATAACGCTGCAGAGTCTACATTAATTCGCTGCACACGTTTTAGACCAATCTGAAGTTTTGTAACCTCGACTGAAATGTTCGTGATTTTCTCTGTGAGGAATCAGACATTTTAAAGAAGTCAGGTAAAAGATATTTTTACTTTATAGAAATGAATGGAAAACACAAGATAACATCTAAAAACCTACAACTAATGTACATGCTCAATAGTTAAAAGTTGAAAATTGGTATAAGCCTCTGAACTATTCCTTAATAATGGGATAAAAAAAAAATAACCTTGCGTTAACATTCTGGCGTATTAAAGATGGTATGGTAATTTAGAAAATGTGTTTTCACGTTGGTGTCTGAGCTTCAGACCCTTCAGGAGACGAGTGACCAACAACACGCTCTGCTTTTATTTCTTGAAGTTCTGTTTGATATGTCTCTCTTCGTGTAAAAAGCTCTGTTGTTCCTGCTGTGGGAGCTGCTGGTGGCCTCTCCAGGTCCCTGAACGCACCGCGGCACCATGAAATAAAGACTGAAAACTGAGCACGCTGTTTGTCTTCATTTTCTCATCGAGAAATGTTTTACATTTTTACTTTGTGGATAGACATGAAAATAGGAGGTGAATAGAGAAGTTTTATTCTTTAACTTAATATCAGTATTGAAGTTCATTGTAAGCTTTAAGACATTTTAATGACACTTTGGGCAGCATATTATAGTTTGATGTTTTTTTGACATTTTGGAAGTCATACTCCAGAAAGTTCGCCGGCCAGGAATCGAACCTCGAACCTGGAGGCGGCGGTGCTAACCACTGCACCACAGTGCTTTCTATAGCTTACTGTACTATAGCATGACTATTTTTCCACATTTTTGACAAACTATAACAAAAATGCTATGCTATAGTATGTAGTAGGGCATTTTTTTTTATTTTGTACCACTTGTTTTAGTATGAATTTTTTCTCTGGGAAGAAATCTGCAATAGAACTCGACTCGGATGTTGACAGCCATCTGCCTCGTGCGATCCGAGCGAGAGGAGAGTGGGACAGTGCCGTGGGACAGTGCCGTGGGACAGCGATGATGAACATGCGTGTCCAAATGTCAGACTAAATCACGGCAACTCGAGGCAGAAGAAGAGAAAAGAAAAAAAAATGCAGAGCAGCTGCATCCAAGCTTGAAAGGAAAGTGGCATTAAAAGCAAATGAAAGCAGCCTGGAGGAGAAAAGAAAGAGCGACCAGAGGAGGGTTCCTCCTGCCTCAGATGTGCAGATAAGACTGCCTGGTTGTTTGTATTATAAAGGGACAAAATCCACAGGGACAGCGTCACGGTGGACGCATCGTCTCCCGTGTCTTCGTTCATACTTTCTGCTTTGTTCCCATCTGTCCTTTTTAAATCCGCTCCCAGGCTCCATGGCTCGTCCTCACTGCCACCGACATCACATACTTCACACCAGACACTCAAACACAACACAACCAATTCCACACTCCCATTATTCACCACAGCCGACCACGACCATAAACGGTGTCCTCTGATGATATATTGTTTCTGTAACATTCAATATGTCATTTAACTTTGGCGTCATTGTAATTTTAATGGCAATGAAACAGTTTGGTGTTTATGTATGTAATAACACAACAGGTCTGACCGGTTCTACGAAACAGAAGCATTCAACGTGTTCAGACAAAACCTGTGTACACACACACACACACACACACACACACACACACACAGTCCACCAGCCTATTTCTGCAGCGAGACTGAACATGTTTCCAGTTTTAAAACCTCCATAACTGAACATATCGTACAGTCTGTTGCTCTTTACATTGCAGCTGCATTATTTCAGAGATCCACATCGATGGAAACGCCTGTTTTTAAAGACCCAGGTTTCTGTCTGCTGGTGTTTTTGAAAATTGATCACGTAAATATGATTTAAAAACAATTTTTTTTTTTAAACTACATTCAGGAAATAGGTTTGTAAATTAAGGGAATTAACACATTCCTCAATAATGAACTTCAGAGGTGCAACGAATCAAATCCACCGGCTGCCACTGAGACCGGCGCGGTGACCGCTGCCCACCACATCCAGCCGCTGGAAAATATGTAAATGTTGGTAGAAGTATCGAAGAGTCAAATTAGTTTATCATCAAATCAGTAGAAGTGTCATTTAGACTGAATCTAAGCTAAATAATGAATTACATTAGCCACCAGACCGACCATACCTAAACATTTACATACAAACATAACTACAGCATTCAAGGTTAGCTAACATTAGAAAGTATGAGCCACCAAAACCCACTGAATTTATATAAAAATGGAGCGGTGGATCTGATTGGACACCTGACGATACTACGTCCCGCCCACCGATAGCTGTAACCTGACTGCACCACAGGCCTGTCAATCAAACAGACACGCCCCCAAAAACAGGTCTTCTTGAATCTTCTTTTCTAATGAATGAGGGATTATTTTCAGATGGACCTCCAGAAAACTAATAAGAAGGAGTGACTTTAGCTAACAACACCGAGATAACTGATGGACACATTTTATTCACTTTGGATTTGATGAGAGAAGTTGAATGGGAGTCTATGGAGCCGGAGGCTTTTTGGAGCCGACCTCTAGTGGCACTCGCTGGTATTGCAGCTGAAGACACTTCTGGATCGGAACCATTTTACAGACCTGAAGCTACGAACATGAGGAAAACGAAAGGAGTTGAACAATAAAATAATCCAATGAGAAACAAAGATTAAAGAAAAATGTGAAGCTTTTAATTAATTAATTATCATCATATACATAAAAATCCACCACAGCATTTAAACAAAGAAGACCCCTCCAATTGTGTAAACTCAGCGTATAAACATCGACTAGTGCTGTGAAAATACTGTTCATCTCCCTTAAAGGACATAAAGGTATATTAAAGATTACTTCAGAATTATTTACAAAGCAAAACACAACAGTTTTATCGTGTTAAAGGACAAAACTTGTGTTTTTACGTTTTACACTTTAACAACAAATCCTGTAGGATTCATTCATGTTGATCATTTTTCAAATCCTCCCTCGGATCAGACCGATTCGTGTTCACGAAGACGTGACGCTCGAGGATCGAAGATGACACGTTAAACAAGGGGGAGGATGGTGGGAGTTTCTCCACCGAATGAAGTCTTGGATGTCCGAACAGCACATGAATGCAACACACTTCCAAGCAACTGCGACAAAAGTAACAAAACACAGAAGAGTCTGAAGAGTTTAAAGTTTAAAGCTGACGGACAAAAACCTCCAGGAGAAAAACAACATGCCTGTCTGCACATAAAGGGGTGGACAAAATAATGGGAACACCCAACAACAAAAATGCAATCAATTAATCTCTTAATTCCACAGCTCGTCCATCATTTCTGGGAGTGCTCGTCATTTTCTGCTCCACCACATTAAAATAGTTTTCTCACATTCGTATGATGAAGTCATCCCGCAGCCAGGAGACCGTTAGCTTCGCACAAGGAGCTCAGGATATTTTGTCCACTACCTTCCCATATTCATTTTTATAGGATCAAACTAAAAGCTCCCTTTAAGGAAGAGAAACAATCTGCTGACCGGATGATTTGGAAACAGGAAGCGGATGTGAAGTGCTCGTCACCACGGCGGCAGCAGGTTGAATGATTGACAGCTGCGGCCTGATGTTGGAGCTCCCGTCGGGCCGCGGCTCGTAAACTTCCACCTCTTTTATCTTCTCACAACAATGACATCAGACAGTCCTGCTGAAAACACGCCGCCCTGCCTGCAAATCACACGTCTCACATCCTGCCTTCTCTTTGGAATTCATCTGCAGGGAAACCGAGAAGTCGGCTGGAGAAACCGGAGGACCTTTTGGTCCAGTGGTTTGAACTGGTCTCGAGGTTCAGCCGAGAATCTGCTGTTTGCCTTTGTTTGTTTGTTTGTTTGTTTGTTTGTTGTTGTCCACTGCAGTCCAGAAAAGTTGGTGTTAACGGTGAGAAACGGTGAGTCTTTACAACTCTGTGTCTCCGCTCAGTGTCCTGCTGGGTGTCGGGTGGGTGTCGGGTGGGTGTTTGATTCCATCACATTACCTTTACTTTTAATGTTTTTAGGCTTCTCCAAAAGGTTTGAAAGCGTAAACGTTTCATCTCGGGGACGTGTCGGGACAACAGGTCTGTTGGGAGGACAACAGGTCTGTTGGGAGGACAACCGGTCTGTTGGGAGGACAACCGGTCTGTTGGGAGGACAACAGGTCTGTTGGGAGGACAACTGGTCTGTTGGGAGGACAACTGGTCTGTTGGGAGGACAACTGGTCTGTTGGGAGGATGTGACAGTAGAACAGCTGACCAACGAGCAGTCGACCAATCAGGTTGCAGAACTCTCCAAAACTTAACCCGTGAGTTTTAAACAGAGGAGTCAGACTGATGTCCATAAAACCGATGCAGCGATTTGTGTTTGAGGAACGCAGCGATGGAGGATGACCTTTTGACCTTTGTCGTGAACAGCCTCTCCCCCGAGGACGCCGAGGAGAAGTGATGGCGGCGGCGGCGGCGTGGCTGCTGCTGCTGCTGCTGCTGCTTCCAGCTGGAGTCCACCCTCCCGACTCCTCCCTCTCCCGTCACGGCGACCTGAGCCGGCGCTCCCAGCAGCTGGAAGATGTCCAGCGGCGCCGTGCGGTCCAGGTACTGCCAGGGCTTCTTCCCCGCCGTGTCTCTCACCTTCACGTCAGCGCTGAACTTGCTGACCAGCAGACGGACGATGTTTTTGTTGCCGTGCATGGCGGCGATGTGGAGCGGCGTGTGGCCGCCGGTCGACCTGGCGTTGATGTCGAAGGACAAACCGGCCTTTTCAACTCCGTACCTGAAAATACAGCCAGAGAGAAAATCACTGCCCGACTCAAACGCATGCATGAAATATTCTTCAGGGGCATTTTGATGACGTAACGTGTTTATTAAATTCAGGGAGTAGTGCTATTTTTAAAGTACCGCAGCGTAACTTTTAACATGAAACAACAGGCCTGTCAATCAAACAGACACGCCCCCAAAAACAGGTCTTGTTGAATCTTCTTTTCTAATGAATGAGGGATTATTTTCAGATGGACCTCCAGAAAACTAATAAGAAGGAGTGACTTTAGCTAACAACACCGAGATAACTGATGGACACGTTTTTGGGGCCGGAGCACCGATGGTGCGAAGACGTATTGTTATTCAAGGAATTTTTTTATTTTTTTTTCACGTTCCTTATTATTATTATTATTATTATGAAAAGTGATTTGCCTTTTTGGAGGTTTTATCATATTCAAACACTCATGAAAGTGGATAAACATTTGTCTCCCGGTGAAAAATTTCATATTTAGTGGAGTCGCGAGTGGGCGTGGCCAAATGGCTCAGTCATAGCGCCCCCTGGTGGAAACTGGAAATGACACTTTTCATACGTTCACGTTCTACGTCGAGCTGGTTGATCACATGAACGTAAAGTCGGGTCACAACAACCTAAACATGTAGTCGATGATATATTGAGACATTCGTTCGACTTTGTCGCCGTGACGATGCGGCAAAGTTGGATGTCTCACCGTGACACAGGAAGTTGATGTTTAAGGTCAAAGGATGTTTGAAACCTCACGAAACACGTCACATACATCCTGCGTGGTGAGACCATACATGCGATACGTGTTTTGTGAGTGGGCGTGGCCAAACGGCTCACCAGCGCCCCCTAACCTGCAGCTCCGGCACCTAGTTTCACCTAAATGCACTAAATTTGTTGGACTTATGTATCACACCGAGATGCACCGAAAAGTGTCTCGGCATCATGAGTTTGTTTTCGTCGATCGGTGTAACCGTGTCGTGGTGGCCATTTTGAGCGTCTCGCAGTGAACCTACAACTGACTAACTTTTATGTACATATTCAGATCTTCCTCAAACATTACATCTTTGACAGCAGTCCCGCCCTGAAGACACCTAATAGTAATACTCCGTCATAGTCGTAGCGCCCCCTGCTGCAGACAGGAAACGAGACAAAAATAGCAACTTTAAGCGGGGATACGCGGTCCCTCGCGCGCTGCACGTCGGGGGGGGCGGCGCACAGAGTGTGAGGGCCCGTTATCACAGCTGGCAGTTTTAATATTCACTTTGGATTTGATGAGAGAAGTTGAATGGGAGTCTATGGAGCCGGAGGCTTTTTGGAGCCGACCTCTAGTGGCACTCGCTGGTATTGCAGCTGAAGACACTTCTGGATCAGAACCATTTTACAGACCTGAAGCTACGAACTCTTTTATACAAAAATAATCCCTCATTAATTATAAAATAAAGCTTCAAAAAGACCTGTTTTTGGGGGCGTGTCTGTTTGATTGACAGGCCTGTGGTGCAGTCAGGTTACAGCTATCGGTGGGCGGGACGTAGTATCGTCAGGTTTCCGATCAGATCAGTCAGATCCACCGCTGGCTCCTCCCCCAGCTCGTCCAAATATGGTCACTTCCTGCTCCAAACCGCTCCGAACTAGCAAGATGGTGACGGACAGAATCTGAACTGGAGGTTTTGTAACGTCCACAAACCAACGATGACATCACTGATGGATGATGACATCACTGATGGTTGATGACCTCACTGATGGTCACTGATTGGTCCAACCAACAAATTATCAAAGTTGACGACCACAAACATCAGCTAGCTGGCAGTAATCCACCTAAACAGTTTATCACTAATTAAAGGCAAATTTCAGAGTGCTCCATCAAACCATAAATATCGGAGTGATTTCAGCTACCAGAGCGTGTTGAGGACTCGGTGGTCGCCATGTTTGGCGATCCAGTGCAGCACGGTGAAGCCGGAGATGAAGTCTGGTCTGTTGAGCAGCGACGCGTCCTCTCTGAAGAGGGAGTAGATGTCCGGCCAGGCGCCCGCCGCCCCCTTCACCAGCCAGTCGTGCTCTTTGGGCTCCAGAGGAACCAGCGACTGACGGCAGAGACACACATCGTGTTCATTAACGAAGTGTATCATGAGTCATGTTGGGAAAAAAAGGAGGAGGTTTGCCAAAGAAGCTCACATTAAAGTTAAAATCAGCTAACACTAAAAACAGGTACTAACACTATGCTTTTTCAAATATCTTACTTTATGGAATATGAAGCAAACAGATCTGATATTTAAATGTTCAGGATTAATTCTGTGTCGATCATTTTAACAATCTCAGGTTTCAAATGGAAGCAGCGTGTTCATCATAGCTGTTATTTTTCCCCCCACTCAGGACTCTTTGCATCTCACCTGCCTCCCGTGGCCTTCGGGGTGAGCGGTGGAGGCGGAGCTGGCGGCGGGGAGGCTCCTCCTCCTTCCTGCCCCTCCCTCGCCCAGGTCAGCGAGGCTCTGGGAGCGAGGTGGCGTGGAGCAGGACGACAGCGAGGAGGACGACAGGTTGTAGCGAAGGCTGAGTGAGGAGGAGATCCGGTGGAGGCGGTTCAGCCGGGCGGCCTCACTCCCTCCTCCTCCTCCTCCTCCTTCCCCTCCCCCTCCTCCTCTCCCTCCCCTCACCTCCTCCTGGAGGAGGTGGTCCAGGTCGGCCCCCATGCTGCGGCACATCCTGCTCCTCAGACGGCTGCTGAGCCGCCGGGCGGCCGACAGCCTCTGCTGCGGTGGAGGTGAGGATGTGGAGCCCTCGCTTGACTCCGCCTCCTCCTGGTAGAGATTACCTGAGGGACGGAGGAAAAGGTTCAGTTCACTTTACAGAGAGCCGGTCCTACGACGGCTCATCTGAACACAGTTGAAGGCAAAAGTGTTGACAGCTTTTTTTAGGGGCCACAATTTAAAGTGAGTCCAGAAGCCTGACATGATGCAAAGAAATGAAATATGAGTGAAGAATATCAGTCGCTCCTCAAACGCATCAACATGGTTGAACAGACTTAAACAACGAGGAGTAACTGAAGTATTCATGTCCAGAAGGAAACAGAGAAACTCCATTAAAGAATCAGTGTGTCGTCCTCAGTCACGACAGACAAAATAATCCGTTTCATCCTAATTCTCCGACCCAGTCAACAACAGAACGGAAACGTCTACGTGATGCTCACAAACAAAGGAGCTGCAGCAAACAAAGAAGAGAAACTGTCCCGGTTCACATGAATAATGAATATAGAGCACTTGAAATCAGCTCGGCAGGACGACCCGAGAACAGATTCATCGTTCTTCAGTTTGTGAAAGACATCCTACAAAAGCCTCCAACAATTCCAGGTAACAGTGCTTTCATCGTCTCAGATATAGATCAGAGAATATCAGATTACTGGAGCGATGTCGTCCAGAACTGATCAAAAAGTCTGCAAAGGTTGATAGACCTGAAATTATAGACTCTAATATTGGTAAAAACAACATGGGATGAAATATGATGTCATTTGTCATCCTTCTGACAGGAAAGTTGATTTTACTCAACTGGAAACAGAAGACTGTTTTTCCTCTGTGATCTATGGACATGTGTGTACTGGTTTGTATGTGGAAGATACTTGTTGTCTGTAGGATTTAGTGGCATTTCAAGCATAAAAACAATTTCATATTTGCCAAGAACTATTTGGCAATTCTTCAAAAAGTGGGCGTGTCTTATTTTTGGTTTCAAAAAGTTAAATAAAACATGGAGGAAATCCCACAACTCAACTCCACAGTGGACGTGTGGAGGGAGATGATCCGACAAGCCTTTCTGAAACACACTGATCTCATTCAGGGTCTGAAGGTCTGAATAAAGTTTCTCCTCCAACTATAAATTAAGAACAGCTGATTCAGCAGTTTTCTAGTCCATTGCAAGTCATGTCTAAAACCAAGAAGCTGAGTGAGGACCCACTTTACATTGTGGACATGATATTTTCATAGAAATGTAAAAAACAAAAACACAATTATGTTTTCATTTATATCTCGAGCACAATGTCGTAACATCCTGTTTCTCTTGGTGATGTCATCGCCAGCCAGAAGGAAAGTTTTGGTCAAATTCACGAGGCGTGAACATTTGACATGGATATGAATGATTTTGGGTTTAACTTTATATACTGAAGTGTGTTAGATAAAATCATTTTAAGCTCTTTTTCATTACGTATCAAATAAGATTTGGACTCTTGTTCACCTCAACATTGGATTTTTTAGGTTTAATTGAACAGTTCATATCCAGAAAGTTGTTATAAACTGTCAACGACAGGAAGTTCAAACTGGACTCCAAACAGGAAGAGATGCGTTTGTTGGGGACTATTTTCAGCGGCGGATTAACACGCATCTGGTGCAGCGGGATGATGCGTGGACCCGAGTGTCGGCCGGGACACCGGCGTGGTTCTGGGAGTCGTACCTGCTCGGGCCTGGACATCCTCGCAGCTGCTGATCCACCCGGCTGCTCTCGGGGTCACGGACGACGGCGACGCGCCGGAGAAGCCTGCGTCAGAGAAGGGGGAGAAGATGCTGCTGTGGCTGGAGGACAGCCGCGGCGTGAGCTCGTGGTCGGACCCGTGTCGGACCTCCAGCGGGACACCTGCAGGACGGATGCCGCGGAGCGGCGCCTCCTCTGTGGCTGCATGTGGAGGTGGAGGTGGGACGAAGCGCTCCGCCTCCGACGGCAGGCTGCGTCTGGCGGTCATCGCCTCCCTCTGGACGGACGCAGGTTCAAGCCCCGCCCACGGTCCTCTCAGCCCCGCCCCATCCTGGCTCAGTCCTGGGCCCCGAGGCCTCAGCGTCTCCCCCTCCATATCCTGGATGTAAATGTTTGGAATCTTCTTTTCTGATGAGGAAGAGGAAGAAGAAGAAGAAGGTGCAGGCGGGTCCATTATGCAGGGGGTGGAGGCGGACATGGCCCGACTCACGTCACCCAAAGGTGCGTTCAGGGGCCACACTCCTCCTGCTGAGCCTCGCCTTCTGGGTACCTCCTCCTGTTCCTCCTCATTGTCGTCATCATCATCATCATCATCATAAGAGACAGCAGTTTTGTAGCTCGGCCGGTGTCTGATCCGGCGTGGGGTGACCTGAGGATGAGGATGGAGCTGATGAAGAGGAGGCACTTGATGAAGAGGAGGCTCCTGATGAAGAGGAGGCACTTGATGAAGAGAAGGCTTCTGATGAAGAGGAGGCACTTGATGAAGAGAAGGCTTCTGATGAAGAGGACGCTGCTGATGAAGAGGAGGCTCTTGAAGAAGAGGAGACACTTGATGAAGAGGAGGCACTTGATGAAGAGGAGGCACTTGAAGAGGACGCTCTTGAAGAAGAGGAGGCACTTGATGAAGAGAAGGCTTCTGATGAAGAGGAGGCATTTGATGAAGAGAAGACTTCTGATGAAGAGGACGCTCCTGATGAAGAGGAGGCACTTGATGAAGAGGAGGCACTTGAAGAAGACGAGGCACTTGAAGAAGAGGAGGCACTTGATGAAGAGGACGCTCTTGATGAAGAGGAGGCACTTGATGAAGAGGACGCTCCTGATGAAGAGGAGGCTCCTGATGAAGAGGACGCTCCTGATGAAGAGGACGCTCCTGATGAAGAGGAAGCTCTTGATGAAGAGGACGCTCCTGATGAAGAGGAGGCTCCTGATGAAGAGGAGGCTCTTGATGAAGAGGACGCTCCTGATGAAGAGGACGCTCCTGATGAAGGCCCCCCTCCAGCTGAGCCTCCCTCCGTCTGAGGGTTTGTGGGACCTGCTGGCTGGTTCCTCTCTGGGGTCCGAGTGCAGGGAGGACAGGTGTGGTACCAGGAAGTGGACCAGAACCGCCCCTCTGCTGCCCGACCTCGGTGCACTGATCCGGGACAGGTTGTTCAGACTGACGGGGTGTGTGACTCACTACCGGAGCTGGTTTACAGGTGAGTTCAGGTGTGCCGTTTACCTGTTGTTGTTTCAGTCTCTGGTTCAAATTTGTCTCCACATTGTTGTTGTTGTTGTTGTTCAGCTTGATCCCAGCCGCAGGTAGGATTGTTTTTCCTGCACTTCCTCCCGGCGGGGCGGGTGTTATCTCCCCCTTCAGCTGCACTTTCTGCCGAGGCTTCTTCGCGCTCACTGCCGGGCTCCGGTTGGCGTTCCCCGGGGAGGGCTCGGCGTTCCTCCCGGCGGGTAACCGGGGAGGACCGGAGGAGGACCCCGCGCCGCCGCCGCCGGGGACATGTCCCCGAAACTTCTTCCTGAGAATCACGTAAATCACGCCGTCGGTCTGCTTGACGGTGGCCACGGAGTTGACGAACGTCTTGAAGAGCTCCCGGTTCCGGTCCCGGTCCGCATGGTCCCGGACGTAGTCTTTGAAGTGCAGCAGCAGGTCCGC